>NC_035436.2:141540979-141824688 GCF_002127325.2 Helianthus annuus
TGCTAAAATAGTGGTGTGGCCCTTTCGCAAACATTTCTGGGCCTTAAGAAAGGAGATGATGCCCACCACGGCAACACTCTTGTCGCCATGAACTTCGAGAGGTTCTTTACCAGAACGGGGAATACGAACAATCTTCTCTTTGCATAGGATCTCTGCTTGCTATTGGGATAACCAATCCATCCCAATGACGATGTCGAAACTACCAGAACTATAGGAATGAGATCGATCGAGAAGGTCTGACCAGCGAGGACAAGATTGCAACCCTGAACTATGTGTGTGGCCTCTAGACTTCTACCATTTGCTAACTCTACGACATGCTTGGTGTTCAAAAGTGTTGGTGTGCGCTTGAGCATTTGACTAACTTTTAGAGACACATAACTGGTATCGGCACCCGAATCAAATAAAACAGTAACATGAAAGTCATCGAGAAGGAACTTACCCATCACCACATTAGGATCATTCCTTGCTTCACCCTAACCCAGCACGAACACACGACCCCTAGCATCGTTGTTACCATTGTTTCCCCCATTGTTGTTTCAATTATTGTTCCCGTTGCCTTGGTTGTGGTTCTGATTCTGATTCTGAGTTAGCTGTGGGCAGTGTCTGTTGAAGTGACCTTCAGCGCCACACTGAAAACATCCTTTGTTGCCCTGTTGCCGCTGCTGATTCTGCGGTGCTTGCTGTTGCTGCTGACGATTCTGATTTGCAGGTCGTGAGCTCCTGCAATCTTTGGCCTCATGACCCATCTTGAGACACCTCTGACAACGTCCCCTGTTGCACTGACCACTATGGTGTATGTTGCATCTGTTACACATTGGGTGATTTCCTCGATATCCACCCTGCCCCTGACTACCAAAACATTGCTGACCAGGACTCTGGTAGTCATCAGTCTTTCGCTGTTGTGCCTGGGACTGAACTGTAGTCGAACCCTTGCTAGAATCTCCATCCCATTTTCGCTTGTTGTCACTGGGAATAGCAGAAGCAGTAGTAGTGGTAGTAGCACTGATACGTTTAGGCAGCTTGTTCTGTTCCATTGCCTGGTCTGTGAGACGATGAGCAAGACGAGTAACATCCTAAATAGTAGCAAGGTTAGCGGACGTCACATGGCTTTGAATCTCTGGTACTAAGCCTTTGAGGTACAACTCAATGCGCTTGATAGGAGGGTCCACCATAGTTGGACACAAGATGGCCAGCTCGTTTGACCTTTTCGTATACGCCTCTATCTCTGACTCGGTCATCTTCAGGTTATAGTACTCCACCTCTAACTTGTGGATGTCATCACGGGTGCAGTATTTCCGCTTGATCAATTCCTTGAAGTCGTTCCATGGGGTGGCATTAGCAGCCGCCAACCCCAGCATCTGAACTAGCGCATTCCACCAAGTCAGCGCAATGCCTTCGAAAGTACTAGTGGCATACTTCACCTTGCGAGCCTCAGGGCAATCACACATCTCGAAGACCGATTCGAGCTTCTCGAACCAGTGGAGGAGTACAACGGCCCCTTCAGTGCCACTGAAAGTGCTAGGACGACAGTCCATAAAAGTCTTGAACGTGCACACAGGCTGCTGAGCATGCTGACCTCCTGCTTGAGCGGCTGCAAGTGCCGCAGCAACTTGTTCGTTAATCAGAGCCGTCAACTGGACTTGAGTCATGTTAACACGTCCACTCATGATCTTCATAACAAAAGGGAAACATGAGTGAGAGAGGTTCATGAAAGTGCGATGACAGAAGAGTGTGAGCACACATGTGTGTTCAATCAACAGTTGCTACGTTTATCTAAGCATACCATGAGCAAAGTTCTATGAAACTAACAAGTAGGCAATAAAACATAAACCATATCACCTATATTGTTGAGTCTTGCACGTGGAGCGAAGCGTTGTTGTGGATCGTTGAGCACTGTTCTGGTTATAGTCTGGTTTTAACAAAAACTTTTTCCCTTATTAAAACCAAGTTCGCTATAACCAATGGCTCTGATACCAATCTGTCACACCCCCAAAATCCACACGCGAAGTATCACCGCTTGGAGGCGTGACATGACCAGGATCAAGCCACCAATCATATTGAACATAGCATATAATTAAAAGTAGTTTATGAAATCCAACACAATACAATTGGTGTCCAAACAAAACATAGTTTAAGTAGCTGAAGCATAATATGAAAACCCAACATATGTATCAAGTTCAAAATGTCATAATGTTTTTAACATGGCATCCACTGTCCATGTCCACAACGACTGCGCCTCCCAGTGCAAGCTCCATGAGTACCTAACGTCCTGCAAGGCATGTAACAGAGAGTCAACAACAAAGTTGAGTGAGTTCTTAGTTGATTGTTCAGTTGATGAGTTCGTTCAGGAATCATAAGTTTGTTCATAACCATGTGTTTACCCAATACCCTTGTTTCCCAACCTTTACAATAGTAAGTGGGGACTTCCCATGTTGGATGTACTAGACTAGTTGTATCTATAGGTGTCCTTCCCAATCCGAGGACAGTGGTAAGTATGAGTTTACGTAGGTTTTACGTAAGTGCCCTTCCCTAACCGAGGACAGTAGTACGTAGCGAGTACGTAGGTTTAGCGCTGGTGTCATTTCCAAACCGAGGACAATAGTACGTAGGTTTTGCGTAGGTTCTAACACTGGTGTCCATCCCAAACCGAGGACAATAGTACGTAGCTTTTATGTAGGTTCTAACACCGGCGTCCTTCCCAAACCGAGGACGGTGTTAAGTAATCTAGTAGTGATGAACGTACGGGTAGTCATGAACAGCCGTTACCCAATGATCACCCACAATCACACAGCAAACATACAATCATTCAGAAATCATTGATACCATTTATCATACCAAATCAACATGGCACATAATATCTAGCATGTATCCTAATTCACCAAACAACCTTATACAATCTGGATTTCAACCCGTATGTATTTCCATGATAAGATCTATTAACACAATACAATATAGACAGAATCATGAGCAGTGAATGTAACCAATTAATCATAAACGACAGAGTTATCAAACTTTCATAAGATCCATATCACATACAATCATTGGATTATCGGCACAACGATTCTAGACTCAATAATTTTATGAAAACCCTAATCTTACATACAAAATCATCACATAATTATTTACATCAAATCATAGAGTTTTACACTGTCACACCCCGATTTCCACGTGTATCACCGGTGGGCCGGTGGAGGATTACCGTGACGTAGTTGGCAACAATATAGTCAAACCACAATATATAAATGCACAGCGGAAGCATAAAGATAAATATATTTCAACCTTTGAATGTAATATCAAAGTATCACAATTGTCGAAATATAATCCACAGAGGATCAAAATAAAATATAAGTATTGTTCAACAGACGTAGGCATCTTAAGCTTGCGAGACTCTTTACTGATGCTAAGGAGAAATATCCAGCCAATTACGCTTAGAACCTGCATTTAATCTTTTTGGGGAAAATACGTCAGTTTACACTGGTAAATACACTCAACCGACACTTTTGTAAAATGTTTAATAAAATTGATTTGAATGCACAAGGCACAAACTCTTTATAACTTGGGATAATTTGTAATTAAATCTTGTAAAAGAATTACATGTTACAATGCGTTCGGTCGCCCGGGTCGTGCCGAACGCATTGTAACATGTAATTCTTTTACAAGATTTAATTATAAATTATCCCAAGTTATAAAGAGTTTGTACCTTGTGCATTCAAATCAATTTTATTAAACATTTTACAAAAGTGTCGGTTGAATGTATTTACCAGTGTAAACTGACGTATTTTCCCCAAAAAGATTAAATGCAGGTTCTAAGCGTAATTGGCTGGATATTTCTCCTTAGCATCAGTAAAGAGTCTCGCAAGCTTAAGATGCCTACATCTGATGAACAATACTTATATTTTATTTTGATCCTCTGTGGATTATATTTCGACAATTGTGATACTTTGATATTACATTCAAAGGTTGAAATATATTTATCTTTATGCTTCCGCTGTGCATTTATATATTGTGATTTGACTATATTGTTGCCAACTACGTCACGGTAATCCCCCACCGGGCCCACCGGTGATACACGTGGAAATCGGGGTGTGACAGGATGGTATCAGAGCCAACATTGAGCGAATTAAACACTATCCTTATGTGTTTAATCTCAATGACATAATTGCACATACTTGAGTCTAGACAAGAACATAGGACAAATTCGAATTGTTATTCCAGTTTATCTTTTATCGTTTATTATGATTTAAAGACTTGTTAAGCAGGAATTATGCCACCAGCAATTAGAAGAGGAGGAAGAGGCAAAGGGCCGATCACTACTCATAATGATCACGAGGCCGTACCTTCGAACATGCGAGCTCCTTCGAGTACAAGGAGCGAAGAACCTCAGAGATGTAGAAGAAACCTCTTTGAGCCTGCAAGACATTCTACCTCGCACAGTTCGACACCTTCATACCGTCACTCTTTTGGACCAAATTCGGAGAACGATCCCAGTAACCCTCAACCTTCGTTTATACCTCTCCAGCGATCTGCATCGCACCGTTCCTATGGTGATCCTACTCCTTTCTTTCAAGACCGATTTAACCCGGCTGATTATGTCCAAGAGCCAATAGGCTATAACCCTTTAGGACCTGAAGACCATTTCTCCGAAGATAATGCAGTAGATATGGATGAAGACACGGATCCCATAGAACCTGCAAGAGGTACTCCCAACCATCCAATCGAGATCTCTGATGGGTTATCCTTCCATGGAACACCCTATCAAGTTCCCGATAGTTACCAGGCGAGGTTTAACCAGTGTGACTGGTACTTCACACCTTCACATCACTTCTCGCCTCATGAGCAGCAACAGCAACAGGATCCTTCTGAGGATTCGCGTTTCGTGGCCGTTACGCCACCGCCTCCTCCGCCACCAGTTCAACCAGCACCTCCTGATCCGCCAAGGCGTAGGAGATCAGGCGCGCGGATGTCAACCCGAGGAGGGGAATTCCATTTTAGCACCCCTCGCCACTCGAGTGCAAGTCACTTTCCGCCAGTACCTGAAGAACCACAGTTAGGGGAACCTTCTGGTCACCCTGCAGAGGTGAATTCTGCACCAGTTGCACCACCTCCACCACCATTCGGCTATGACAATCCAATACCAGCATACGGCGGTTCCACCGGGTACAACCCGTTTGAGCAGCCGACTCACACGCACTACAACTATAATTATGATGCCGACCCATACGTAGTAGCGGCTAATTACAATGCCCTCCATCCAGACAGAGCTTATGGAAACCTTTGGGGAACAGATTACTCAGCTCATGGGTATTCAATACCTCCTAGACCTCCGGTTCAACAACCGTCGCAGCAGCCACGTTTTTCTCCACCAGAGCAAGAAGAAATCCTCCACCGTCTAAACCGAGTGGAACGAGACTTCGAGCAAGAACGTAAAAGTAATCGTGGATTCCTTAAAGGACTAGCGAACCTACTAAAAGTGAGGAAGAAACGAGATCATTAGTCTCTTTATGTATTATTGTATTTACTATTACAATCAAGTCCCTGCAAGGACATTTGTCTTAAGCATTTTAGTCCCTGCGAGGACATCTATCGTGTTTAGTCCCTGCGTGGACAATTGCATTTTAGTCCCTGCGAGGACATTTATCGTGTTTAGTCCCTACGTGGACAATTACATTTCAGTCCGTGCGTGGACTTATCTTTTAGTCCCTGTACAGACATCTATCTATGTATATGGTCCCTGCGTGGACTTGTTTTCTGTAAACCTCTGCGTAGGTACTTATTTATTTAAACGTCCCGTTTAGGGCAGTGTGTAACCATTATTATGATTAATGGAATATATGTTATAAATTTCATTTTGTTATTTTATACAATGAAACAAAGACTATTCCTTTTAAATTAATCTGCCTAAATAAAGAATCTTAATAGTGAAACCTAGTCTGGTGTCATTACAAGACCCGGCCAAGATGGTAAGACTTAACTAAAAGATTCAGATTCCAGTTAACCTCTGTAAACATGTTAGCATCCTTGGAAGATGTGATTCGTTAAAATCACACGCGTCATTCATATATAAGAATCCTTAAAGGATTCCAAGACCCAAATTAATGATTTACAAATCATGGGCTAAATCGTCAATAAAGATCATCATTTATCAAACATCCATTAGTGATGTAGTGCCCACGGGCCATACTTATTGTCAAATAAGACAAAAGACAGTTGTAGTCTATGACTCCCTGTCAGAAAGGGGTAAAGGAACTATGGTTCAAACCTCCATGCCTTGATTCTCTGTAATCTCGGCCTATATTATAAAAACGTCATTGTGACTAGGCTTATGTGCCACTAACAATATTAATTGTAAATAGGATAAGTTATATTCAAATCCTAAATAAACAGTGAGTAACAAGTTAACCAAATATGATCTCTGTTTACCATGGGTAATGAATTGCCATAAAAGACAGTTCCATAATAGACTCCTAAATAAAACATTGTCATTTTCTTCTGTAGCAGATTCAAGTTACAATGGCTGAACCAAGTGAAGTTAATAGTCATTCGAAGGAAGATGAAAATGATAACGCCCAGATTCATTTAACGGGCGCTGAATTGAAGGCTCTAGTAGACGGCGCTGTTAAGGCAGCCCTAGATCGTCAGTATGAAGAGTACACCGAGTCCCGAAGCAGAACCTTATCTACCCCACACTCAAAACCAAAAACCCACAGTAAATCTCACAGCAAACCACCCTCAACTCCGTCTAAGCCTAAGAAGGACGACGATGGGCACTCATCCAATGAGAATAGTGTCCACCCTAAGAAGAAAGTGGTCGATGATGCACCTCGCGCCAGGGATTGCACGTATAAGTATTTCGTATCTTGCAAACCCCGAGATTTTACTGGGGAGAAGGGCGCGGTGGATTGTATGACCTGGTTAGAGGAGATGGACACCGTGGTGGACATCAGTGGTTGTGCAGAGAGAGACTTGGTGAAGTTTGTTTCACAGTCGTTCAAGGGTGAAGCCCTAGCGTGGTGGAGATCTCTGGTTCAAGCCTCTGGGAAGGCTGTTTTGTACAGCATGACATGGGAGAAATTTATGGCTCTCATCAAGGAAAATTACTGCCCTTAGCACGAGGTTGAAAAGATCGAATCTGACTTCCTATCGCTAGTCATGAAGAACCTGGACTGCCAGGCATATCTCACGACTTTCAACACTCTGTCGAGATTGGTTCCGTATCTTGTAACACCGGAACCCAAACGGATTGCGCGCTTCATTGGGGGCTTGGCCCCAGAAATAAAAGCTAGCGTAAAGGCATCTAGGCCTGCTACCTTCAGATCCGTGGCAGATATATCTTTGTCTCTCACACTTGATGCAGTGAGGCAGAGATCGTTGAGGAACGCCGACAGTGAGAAGAGAAAGCGTGAAGATGACGATTCGCGTAAATCCAACAAGAAGCACCGGGGAAATCGTGACCACAAGAGGGGGTCAGAGAACAAGAGAAATGACCGACAGTCGGGCGACAAGCCCTTGTGCAAGGTCTGTCAGAAGCACCACTTTGGAAGGTGCAGGTTTGAGAAGAAATCCCCACCGAAGCCGTGTGAGATATGCAAGTCCTCGGAGCATAGGACTCTTGAGTGCAAGAAACTCAAGGATGCAACTTGTTACAGTTGCAACGAGAAGGGTCATATCAAGACGAACTGCCCAAAGATAGCGAAAAGGGCTGAAGATGGGAAGAAGACCAATGCGAGGGTCTTTCAGATGGATGTTAAAGAGGCTATCCAGAACGACAATGTCATAACCGGTACGTTCCTTATCAATGATGTTTTCACAAGAGTCTTATTTGATTCTGGAGCAGATAAATCCTTTGTGGATGATAAGTTCTGCGAGTTATTAAAACTGCCTGTTAAAACCTTGAATGTAAAATACGAAGTAGAACTAGCTGATGGGACTATGGGAACAGTCTCAACTGTTTTAGATGGATGTGTTATATCCATTAGGAACCACTCATTTCCTTTATCCCTGTTACCCTTTAAATTAGCTGGTTTTGATGTAGTATTGGGTATGGATTGGTTATCGCATAACCAAGCCCAAATCGTGTGCAACCAGA
Organism: Helianthus annuus; assembly: GCF_002127325.2. Lineage (NCBI taxonomy): Eukaryota > Viridiplantae > Streptophyta > Magnoliopsida > Asterales > Asteraceae > Helianthus > Helianthus annuus. Next base: position 141,549,066 of record NC_035436.2, read on the forward strand.
AACAAGTGGTAATCAAGACTCCGTCTGGAGAACCACTTACCATCCAAGGAGATACTCGACATGGATTGCCTGCACATGTATCCATGCTAAAGGCATCCAGATGTCTGAAGAAAGGATGTGTCATTTATATGGCACAGGTAATCGTCGGTGAGGAGAAACCCAGAATTGAAGACATCCCAGTCATCTCTGATTATCCCGAAGTGTTCCCAAAAGAACTGCCTGGTCTGCCACCAAATAGGCAAGTGGAGTTCAGTATAGACATGATTCCCGGAGCCGCACCTATCGCAAGAGCGCCTTATAGATTGGCACCCACGGAAATGAAAGAATTAAGGACGCAGCTAGATGATCTGCTGGCCAAAGGTTTTGTTAGACCAAGTTCATCTCCTTGGGGAGCGCCAATCCTGTTTGTCAAAAAGAAAGATGGTTCGATGCGTCTATGCATCGATTACCGTGAGCTGAACAAAGTGACGATCAAGAATAGGTATCCTTTGCCCAGGATCGACGATCTGTTCGGTCAGTTGCAAGGAGCGAGCTATTTTTCCAAGATTGACCTACGGTCAGGGTACCATCAATTGAAGATCAAGGACGAAGACGTGCATAAAACTGCGTTTAGGACTCAATATGGTCATTTCGAGTTCCAAGTGATGCCTTTCGGGCTCACCAATGCACCTGCCGCATTCATGGATCTCATGAATCGCGTTTGCAAGCCTTATTTGGATTAATTTGTCGTCGTCTTCATCGATGACATCCTTATCTACTCGAAGAGTCAAGCTGACCACGAAAAGCATCTTCGATGTATCCTTAAACTGCTTCATCAAGAAAAGCTTTATGCCAAGTTCTCTAAATGTGACTTTTGGCTACGAGAAGTCCAGTTCCTTGGATATGTAGTCAGCGAGCGTGGTATCCAGGTGGATCCCGCTAAAGTTGAAGCCGTTATGAATTGGTAGGAGCCGAAGACACCTATGGAGATTCGCAGTTTCCTAGGTCTAGCAGGATACTACAGACGCTTCATCGAAAACTTTTCGAGAATTGCTGCACCCCTAACTTCTTTAACTAGAAAGAAAATAAAGTCCGATTGGGGCCCTAAGCAGCAAGAAGCTTTTGATATCCTCAAACAAAAGCTGAGCAATGCTCCAGTGTTGACATTGCCAGACGGAATGGAAGAATTCGTTGTATATTGTGACGCATCGCACACCGGAATGGGTTGTGTGCTTATGCAAAGGGGCAAGGTGATTGCCTATGCTTCGCGACAATTGAAAGTGCATGAAAAGAACTACACCACCCACGACTTGGAGTTGGGTGCCGTTGTATTTGCACTAAAACTTTGGAGGCATTACCTTTATGGCATTAAATTTGTGATCTATTCTGATCACAAAAGCCTTCAGCATCTGTTCAATCAGAATGATCTGAATATGAGGCAGCAACGTTGGATGGAAACTCTGAACGACTATGACTGTGAAATAAGATACCATCCAGGCAAGGCCAATGTAGTCGCAGATGCCTTGAGCAGGAAAGAGAGAGTGAGGCCAATCAGGATCAATGCCAAGAGCATTGAAATAAAGAACAGTCTGAATGAACGATTGTTAGCTGCACAGAAAGAAGCTGTGTCAGAAGCTAACTATCCCAACGAAAAGCTAGGGGTAACTGAGGAGCAGTTATCCTGTGGCAAAGACGGAATTCTGAGATTGAATGGGAGGATATGGGTCCCTGTTTATGGAGGTCTTCGTGATGTTATTCTTCAGGAAGCCCATAGTTCCCGATATTCCGTTCATCCTGGTGCTGATAAGATGTACCAGGACTTGAAGGCAAATTTTTGGTGGATAGGCTTGAAAAAGTCTATAGCCACCTATGTAGCAAAGTGCTTGACTTGTGCGCAAGTAAAGGCTGAACATCAAAAGCCGTCCGGCTTGCTACAACAGCCTGAACTTCCCGAGTGGAAATGGGAAATGGTGACGATGGATTTCATCACCAAATTACCAAAGACAAGGAAGGGAAACGATACAATATGGGTGATAGTTGATAGACTGACCAAGTCAGCACATTTCCTACCCATAAAGGAGACTCATAGCTCCGATATATTAGCCCAGTTGTTTGTAGACAAGATTGTAGCCCTTCATGGAGTGCCTGTGTCTATCATCTCGGATAGAGATACCAGATACACATCACACTTCTGGAGGAGCTTCCAACAATCTTTGGGTTCACGATTAAATTTCAGTACGGCTTACCACCCTCAGACAAATGGACAGAGTGAGCGTACAATCCAAACGTTAGAAGACATGCTTCGTGCATGTGCGATCGACCTAGATGGCAGTTGGGATAACCACCTACCATTGGTCGAATTCTCCTATAACAACAGCTACCACACAAGCATTAAGGCTGCACCTTTTGAAGCTTTATATGGTAGAAAATGTAGAACGCCCGTTTGCTGGGCAGAAGTAGGAGATGTCCAAATGACAGGACCTGATATAATATTTGAAACCACAGACAAAATTGTCCAAATTCGCGATCGATTGAAAGCTGCCCGTGATAGGCAGAAAAGCTACGCAGATTTGAAACGTAAGCCTTTCAATTTCGAAGTAGGCGACAAGGTTTTACTTAAGGTATCACCCTGGAAGGGGGTGATGCGATTCGGTAAGAAAGGCAAACTAAGCCCGAGATATATTCGACCTTTCGAGGTAATCGAACGTGTCGGATCGGTTGCCTACAAATTAAACTTACCAGAGAGCTCAGTGGTATCCACAATGTGTTCCACATCTGTAACCTGAAGAAGTGTTTCGCTGACGAATCACTAGTTATACCGCATACAGATGTACACATCGACGAGAGCTTAAAATTCGTTGAGAAACCTGTGTCAATCGAGATCGACAGGTCAAGAAACTTCGCAAGAAGTACATACCTATTGTGAAGGTGAAATGGGATGCCCGTAGAGGTCCCGAGTACACGTGGGAGGTAGAGTCCACGATGAAGGAGAAGTACCCTCATCTATTCCAATAAATCTCGAGGTCGAGATTTCTTTTAAGGGGGTGAGGATGTAACACCTCAAAATTTTGCGTCCAATAATGTATTGACACGTGTCTTGAGTTTACACGTGGTATTAAATGCAGAATAAAGGACTAAAGTTGACAAACATGGAAAATATGTAAATTCGAGGGTTAAATGTCAACGAGGGATAAATACATTGTACAGTAACCCGAAATGATGCTCGTACCTTCAAACGGATAAATCATGGATCGTACGGAACGAAATACAGAAGAAAGTGAGGGATTACAAACTACAGGGGTTAATTGTGTCAACATGTTTAAGTTATACCTCTGAGTGACCCTTTAACATACCCGAGGCTTTGTAACAGTAAATTACGCTCACTAGAATACATGACATAAATTTCACGAAGTTCCGTGTTAAAACGAAAAAAGTTATGATCAATTCCGAATGCAAGGGGTTAGAAGCGTCAACAATGAAAGATAAGGCTTTTCGGATAGTAATTAAACTAACCGGGGACTTAACGGCGCGGGTAAAAGTCACGAGGCCCAAATCGCAAAGTTACCCCTTCGAAACCGAAAGGTCAGGCTAATAATGGCAAAAGATTTGAAAATCTTGATTTACGGGCCTCAGGCGGCCCGCGTTAGAGAAACAAGGAAGCTTATGCGGGCCGCGAGCCATATGAAGATCCGGTTCCTGACATAAGGATTCAGGCGGCCCGCGTGAGCCTAGCCTGATCCTTAATGCGGGCCGCGTGAAGGTGCCAGATGCAGAAATTTGGGACAAGTTCACTGTTTGCTCATTTAACCGACTTATATGGCATTAATGGAAGCATGGGCGCCCCCTACATGTCCCCTAACACTCAGGGACAACTGCTGATCATCCATAAGCAATTATAGGTTGAGTTGTAATGATCTTGTGCCCAAAATTTCACTATAAAAGGCCATCTAGTGCACCATTGTTCAACACACCTCAAACCTGCTTTCTTGATCACTTCTGGAGCTCAAGAGCATTCTTCTAACATCTCTGGTCGTGCACCAAGCTTCTGTAAGTATGCCTAACCCTTTGTGGTTTAGTTTTTCATAGTTTTAGCTTAAAATTCAATCCGTCGTAATTAACGATTGACTTTACGATAAATCATGAATGGTCCAGTGATTTGTCGAATCAAAGGTAGTTATATGTTGGTAATCATGTAGGCTTTAAACCCCCAAAAGGGCACCCTCTGATTCCCACTCTAACTAGTCCGAATGTCGAGTCAAACTTGCTTAGAAAAAGTCAACAGAATGCTATTTTGCGATTTTAAGCATAATCAGTAATGTAGATGGCGTGTAATCGGTTTTAACACTCATATAACATGATAATAAGTATATTAACTAGTCTAAGCTTGTTTGATCCGACCGTTTACTGTTTTGACCCGGTTCGGAACCGAAAGTCGCAAAACACTGACTTTTGCTTTGACTTCAGTTTTGACCCGTCATGGTATGATTTAGATATGCCTTAGGACTCTCTTAGGACCAGGTTACATGATGGTATAACCCTCTGTGACCGGTTCGTTTTTTGTCCAAGTCTTTAACACATTTCCGTTAAATGCTTAAAAGTTGACCGAGACGCCCTTTTCACTCTAAAACGAGAATTTTGGACATGTGAAAGGACAATAATCTTAGTTACTGATTTCTAAGCATGTCCCTAAAATTTCACGTCAATCCGAGGTCTAGAATGGGAGTTATGCTAAATAGCGCAATTACGAAAACTTTAGTAATTAAATGGCGCAATTAGCATAACGCCTATCTAAACCCAAATTTCAGAACCAAACCTTTTACCCGCTGATGTAAAATAATATTTGGAGATTTTTAAAGATTTTTAATGATTTTTAACCTGCTCATAACCTGCGGTTATGGCATCGGTTCGGTAAATACCGAATATACCCTTTTCGAGCATAACTTGAGTTCTACAAAGTATTTTGACCCGATTCTAGTTGCTACTGATTTTAAATAATATATAGAGTATTTTTGACTTTATAAACTGATCGGAAAACTCAGATTTCCTGTAGAACTCAGAAACCTCTTTTATGATCTTTAAAATGACCGAAATACCCCTACGGGGCACATATTGGATTAAAACTCGTTACGGGCATTATGGAAGGTATCCTACTAATACCACAACTTCTTTAAAGCATATTGACTTAGGAAATTTGTGTAGGACTCTTACGGTTACCCGTTACGCCTTTTGCGCGCACGGTTCGGCTTATGTAACTAGTTTACATAAACTAGCCGAAACGGGTCAAACCTTACTGTTTTGACCTCAAAATCCAGAGTGTGATTATATTACCCGTATAAAACAAGTCTTCAAACTTGTCGGGTCTGAATCACAATCCATTCCCGGTTTTCGCCTTTCACGCGATTAAACCGTAAATATCCTTTGAAACTGACCGGTCTGAGCTAAGGCTAAATTAAAGACCCGTTAGGATTCTAATATGTTGATTTAAACCTTCGTTCCAGAATAGGAGACCAGTAAAAGAAACTTGCATTGTTTATTAAGGATTAATACTTGCTCAGGTAAATACTTTTAACTTATTTTCTGTTATACGGGCTTGGGTTACGGTATTTAAAATACCGCTTGGTCGGGCAATTGACCCCAACTCATTAGTAGTTGGGTATTATCAATGTGACCCGTTTAAAAACTTGTTTTGTTGGCTTCACGCCTTTGGGAGCTTAATGACCATGTCCCGGATATCCTTGGCATCATTTTACGAAATGGCCACGACCCCGACACACGGGTGTAGGCGTACACCCGTAATGTGTCTATATTATTAAAGGTATAACCGTTGGTTTTCCCGCCACGGCTTTATGCTTTGTGGCGTGTCTATTAACCTTTAACCCGGCACGACCCGGGCGACCGAACGCATTGTAACATGTAATTCTTTTACAAGATTTAATTATAAATTATCCCAAGTTATAAAGAGTTTGTGCCTTGTGCATTCAAATCAATTTTATTAAACATTTTACAAAAGTGTCGGTTGAATGTATTTACCAGTGTAAACTGGCGTATTTTCCCCAAAAAGATTAAATGCAGGTTCTAAGCGTAATTGGTTGGATATTTCTCCTTAGCATCAGTAAAGAGTCTCGCAAGCTTAAGATGCCTACGTCTGTTGAACAATACTTATATTTTATTTTGATCCTCTGTGGATTATATTTCGACAATTGTGATACTTTGATATTACATTCAAAGGTTGAAATATATTTATCTTTATGCTTCCCCTGTGCATTTATATATTGTGGTTTGACTATATTGTTGCCAACTACTTCACGGTAATCCCCCACCGGGCCCACCGGTGATACACGTGGAAATCGGGGTGTGACATACACTAACCGAGATAGAAGGAATGATGGTTTGATCGTTAAAGAGGGCTTGGTAGACACAAAGTTATCGTCACACAGAAGAGGAGAGAGTTCTAGGGTTTCTAAACTGCCAATAGTGTGACGAATGGAACATTGGGACTTAATAAGTACACACGTAACATACTGGGCCCTTAATGGGCTTTGGCGAATCAGTGGGCCGGCGAAACACCCGTTTCGTCGGGATGCTTGTGACGAAACAAACTCTATTTCGTCGGTATGAGTTATGGCGAAACACTTGTGTTTCGTCGGACATGTTCAAGGTTTAAGTAGTTAAGTTCTTCAAACAGAATACATGATAAACACCTTGATCACATAAACAGATAACATATCAAACAACTATCCTAACATATAATCCAGTGTGTACAGTTACAAAGCAAACAAGTCGTGTAAACAAACAACTAAACAATTAATCGTGCAATTAATGCGAAGACGGAAATCTTGGAAACTCGAGTTGTCACATTATCCCCAACTTGAAAGAAATTTTGTCCCGAAATTTAGCATGCGGTTACTGAGGAAGCTAGTTAAGTTGTATAGTTTACTGGTTTTCCTGGGGTGTCACATTATAGTTGTTATGGAAACTTCTGGACAATCTGTTTGAGAAAACAAAGTTTATAAGAGGCTCGGGTTAACGGGACCTAAAATAAACTTGGTTAATAACTCCCGAAACCCGCTAAAATAACTAGGAATAATTAACCTAGTTATTTATGTTTAGTAAAACAATGAAGGAGCTTGTAGTAACTAACCCATTTATAAAACCCTTAAACTTTGAGGGACTAAAAGTGGGCAATTGGAATGATGTTTAATTTAAAAGACACATGGGAAACCCCCACCAATCTTCGCACACATGTCTGGGAGACCGCGATACAAACTAATACGCTATATGGTCTACCAAACGAGTATATGCTTTACGAAATGAATACTATAACTAAACAACCAACTGTGAACTCGCTCAACTTTGTTGTTGACTCTCTGTTACATGCCTTGCAGGACGTTAGGTACTCATGGAGCTTGCACTGGGAGGCGCAGTCATTGTGGGACATGGACAGTGGATGCCATGTTAAAACAATATAACATTTTAAACTTATTACTTATGTTTGGGTTTTCACAATTATGCTTCCGCTAAACATTTACTATGCTTTGTTTTGAACACCTTTCATATTGTTTGGTTGAACTACATTTATTATTTATTATGTTCAATATGATTGGTGGCTTGATCCTGGTCAGTCACGCCTCCAAGCGGTAGTACCCCGCGTGTGGATTTTGGGGGTGTGACAGATTGGTATCAGAGCCATTGGTTATAGAGAACTCGGTTTTAATAAAGGGGCAAAGTTTTTGTTAAAACCAGACTATAACCAGAACAGAGCCCAACGATCCACAACGACGCTTCGCTCCACGTGCAAGACTCAAGATTCTAGTTGATATGGTTATGTTTTATTGCCTACTTGATAGTTACATATTACATTGCTTACGGTATGCTTAGATTAACGTAACATTATTGCATGAGAACACTTGTGTGCTTACTCTCTTTTGTCATCGCACTTTTGCGAACCTCTCTCACTCATGTTTCCTTTTGGTATGAAGATCATGAGTGGACGCGTTAACATGACTCAAGCCCAGCTGACGGCTCTGATTAACGAACAAGTTGCTGCGGCACTTGTAGCCGCACAAGCAGGAGGTATACCCTGCAGTCGTAACTCACTCTAGGATCTTTAGATCCTACACTCCTGAACCAACTCTTGTGTTTAACCTTGTCCTGTTCTTATACACAACAGGTCAACACGCACAGCAACCCGTTTGCACCTTCAAGACTTTCATGGACTGTCGTCCTAGCACATTCAGTGGCACGGAATGTCACACCCTGGCTTTGCGGAAGCGTGGGTTAATTGGTGTGACTTCTTAATACCATAGCAACAATCATAACAATGCTATATGATAAAAACATGTGATATTCATCCAATAATAAGGTTCAGAAAATCCCATTTTCAACATTCACAAAATAAGTTACAATTCTTGACTTGATTTAAATGAGTTCATAAAAACTTATCAAAAGACTTTAAAACAATACTAGGTTTAGGGATATGTAACCCGTCCAGGAAGAGGTTACACCTTCTAAACCCTGGATGACTTCTTTATTCAAACGCAGCTTGGAAATATGTGCATACCGTGCCAGATCCGTTAGTTTCCTGAAATACATGTAGTTTGAAAAGTCAACATAAAGTTGAGCGAGTTCATGTGTAGTGAGTATGTAAAACCTTTGTGAGTATAAAATTCCTGGTATGTAGCAAATAAGGAAAAAGAGATCACCAATGGTTTGCAAGGCCATTGATATGTGTGAAGTGCAAGTAGGAAGACTCAAACCTAGCGGATTTATGCGTTGGGCACAAGGTCACCACCTGGTCCATTAAGCGGGCTCAGGGGTTGGGCTCGCTACACCCAGTTAGATCTACCGCTCCTGTCCCTCGGTCCTACCCTGAGGATTAAAGGCCTCAAGTTTCCGCCTACCCATTCACATGATCTAAGTAGTAAACCTCCTTACGCTAACCATACCATGTATGAAGTACTTGTAATCAAAGTAACATGTATTTCACCCCCGCAGTTTATAAAACTGAAAACAGTTAAGAGAAAAGGGGGACATGAACTCACAGTGGTGCGTCTCTACCAAGTATATCTCCTGATCAAGCAGCTGTGCGACGACCTACACGTACTAACTCTATTAGACGGACGGCCGTGCCTTAGCTTCATGGTTTAAGTTTTTGGGAAATAGTTAGACAACTATTTTGTGTTTACATTTAGTAAATACTTGGTAATTATTTTCCTTCCCAAGGATGGGGGATTTAATACATGTGTGTTCGAAATATATTATTAAGTCTCACTTAAAATATATTTTATTTCTAACTCCAAAATATAAATATTCTTCTCAAAAATATTATATTTTCTATTACATAAAATTTTCCCAAAATAATACCTTGACAAAATACGCGTTCAGTCATATTTTCTTAAAAAATGCGTAAGTTACGTTTTAATGATCGAGTGGTAATAATAATTACCGGTGTAACTTATATATTTATCGTAGAGGCGTTCATATTATTTTGGATTCGTTAACATTTGATAGTTTTATTTTTACCCTAAAAATAATATTTGTGTACTTCACAAAATAATCATAAACACATATCAAGTGACTTTATGAAAAACATATACTAAATATATATTTACCAAGTTTTATTTTGTGAAATCCCACCTCTGATATTTTGTAAATAAAGTCGTGGCGAAATCTATAATTTGAAAACAAGTCGAAAAGTATTTCTAACACTTGTGGTGAAAATAATTCTAAGTGTTAGGTTTTTGGAAAAATTTTGCCAGAGTTTCCTCTGTAACGGGAGGTGGCCACGCTTTCAAGCGTATCATTTTCTTTTATAAATCAAACCAACAATTTTCTTATTCAACCAAAACAAGGTTCAGAACAACAAACTAGTCAATAAATATGTAAATCGCAAAAGATTACATGAACTTGTAGTTTAACCAAAAATATGAAGTAAATCCCCTTACTTTTAGTGGATCTTTATATAAATCAATCCGGTTTCGTAAAAACCTCGCTTTTAAAGAAATTCCATCTTTACAACTTCTTGTCAATTTTTACAAAAATAGTTATTTTGTCGAAACTTTATGTGTTTACACACTCGTGTGTTCTAAAAATCATCCTTGTTAGTGTAAGATCCGTCTTTAGTAAATATGGTTTCTTTGACACTCGGTCCTTTGAAAATACCGCTTGTAGATCCGTAGATCTACTAGTTTTAAACACTATTCCGTAAGTAAAACTATTTTTACACAAGTTCAAGTTTGAGGTGTGGTAGAGTTTCATCACTTAACCCTTGTTACACTTAAACAAGCTTTATGTCATAATCCATGATCAAGACCAATCCGGGTTAAACGATGATCCGAGCTACCACAACATAGATCGGGCCTAAATAACTACACAAATCAAATACTACAAGATTTACACAACATTCAAGCTTTTAACCATCATTACTAGCATTTTTAGTAGACTTTTATGTATCATCTTGCATGTTTACGATTTTTAGCCGTTACATATCATTTTAACCATCTTAAAATAGATCGAGAGTGTGATTCAAGCAACTTACTACTAGCTCGAGGCTAGGGAAGAATCTAGACGCAAAATGAGTGGATAAAAGCAATGAGATGACGTCCTTCGCCTTCCGAATGCACCAAGCCTCCTCGTATATGATCCTTAACACTTGTATGATCTTGGAATTGGATGATCAAAGTTCAAAAAATTGATGGATGATATAGGGGAGTTCGGCCGAAAGTTTTGAGAGGAGAGGAGAGAGTTTGAGTGTTGAGTTGTGAGGTGAAAGTTATGTTGAGTTATGACATGATCTTATAGGCAAACTTCTACACCATTAACCATTGGTCCCTATGTCTTCAAGATCTTAAGCATAGGTGATTAATTTAATCATCAAGTACAAGAGGTGTCCCCCTTGGGGACGGTTCGGTTAAGGGGGGGGGGGTCTTGGTTCATTTCCAACTATTTAGTTAGTGTATAGTTAGGTTAGTTTTAGTTAGTTTAGGGATTAACCCGGTTACTAGTGTGTTGTGTATTACAGTGGGTGTTAGGGTATTCGGGGACCCTAACTGGCTCAAAAAAAGATGAATAATGTAAATGGCAATATTTTTATGTTCCGGGTATAGTCCGGTTGTTCGGTTGGATAGTAATCCGTTAAAGCGCTTAACAAAGCTTTAAAGTGTCGTTAATACTATTTTTAGTGACACATCTTATTCCCGACACTTTGGAAAGTGTCTAGTAATATTTTTCCCATGTTTTGGCACTTTATTAGCTAACCAAGTGCTGAATTTTTAGCTAAAGTGCTGAGTTTTGTACTTAGAGTACGTTTTAGGCACATCCTGTCACTGTAACTTATTCCTAGAGACGCAGTTCTACAACCCTTGTATCCTACACTCTCTACTAGTGTAGAAAAATGCTTTTCTGGCTCATACAGGCCTTAGAGGCAGTATCTGCCTGATGCTGGCTTTACCAGCATGTTCAATAGGTTATCCGTTCATGGTGCTACTGTGCTTTTGTGCATCATGTTTGTCACTAAGGTTCAGCATGTAAATGATGTAGTGACGGTAAATAAAGTATGATGCAAGTAAATACATGTATCAGCATTCAAGTACCAGTTTATCCATAATTTCAAGCAAGCACAGTAATTAAGCAATAATCAATTATTAATTAAGTCGTACGGAAACCTGGTTTAGGGAGGGTTGTCACATTCTCCCCCCGTTAAAGAAATTTCGTCCTCGAAATTTGTACTACCTTAACTCCTTTTGGTCACGTCACGCAAGTATAACATCGAGGTAGATAGTCATCAAACCGCATCAAAGCTTACTCACACTTGCTGGTTCCAAGAATATTTAACAATCCGCACCCTAGGGTTAAGAAGGTGGGTGCTCATAGCAGTTGATGTTAGAAGTACAATATGTGTTTTACGTATAGCTTAATAAGATCCTCAATGTCCGGTCGCAGTATCCCAGCGAGTTTTCACGAAACATAGCACCCTCTATATAAATTCAGAAATTTTCAACTCAAATGAAATGGTAAAGTGATATGTCAACTCCCAAGTAGACGAGTGGCAAGGTTCAGTGCGTTGAATATTTTGATCAGCGAGAATACACCGAATAAATACAAACGAATCTGGTTTATTCTTGCTTTGATTTGTAGTTGCATCAGGAATATGTAAATGACAAGTCAACAAAAGTTTATGTATTTTGCGTGGAACGGTTGTCCATGATTAGCACAAGCTACAAGTTTGTAATGACACCACCAGGTGTCGCAATGACATAATTTCATAATAGTGGTGATTGAACAAGTTCACCGTGTTTGAGATCAGATGAAGATGTATCGAAACAATCTGAAGATTTGACTTATGCCATGTTACAGAGTTTCCAATTAAATACGGAATATCAAAGAACCACTGTTTCCAAATCGAAGATGAAATGTAATAAGCATCGCAAGGCATTTGGTTGACAACGAAGGAATCGTTAGGAGGTACATTGTGCTTATGGAATGAATATATGTACCATTGTCTTAACACACAATTGTGTTGAGACCGCTTTGTTTGTGAAGATCGCAAATGGATTGTTAACAACTAAATAGGGAATTGAATTCGTATATGAAGTGAGTAACCAAATTAGTGCAAGCTTTAATTTTGCGAAAATATCACCGCAAGGTATCGAAATAGATCAAACGTTTTAGTGGAGTCGTAGACCGACCAAATCTACTACGACCCGAAACAAAAGAATCTTTGCCAGAGTATTAGAATATGATGCTCTCAATACATCATATGGCGCCTTAAATCAAATATGTGAACTGGATAAGCTCAAGCAATTGAACTTAGTTTCAACGTAACTTGACAATAAACGTATGTATCGACAAGGGAATCTTGGCAGGGTAGTAAACATGTAACTTGAAAGAAAACGGTTTCAAGAACATGTGTTGACTTGATAACAAAAGAGTCGACAAAGACAAGAATGTAGATCATTCGAATCACAAACCAGTGTTTAGATTTAGCAACGTAATATCGGAGCTTTAATGAAACGTTTATTCGAAATGGAACCGCATGCGTAGCAAAAGGTGCATGTGTGGCAAATAAGTTTCCAAGAAAATGGAGCAATGTGTGTTTGCTATATTGAAGAAACGACCAAGTATTCGAAACAAACATGTGTTCGCTCTCAGCGAAGGAAATCAACGTGATGCAACTACTTTGAGGGGAGTAGAAATGCAATATCTACTCGTTAGAAGTAAGAGTGAAGACTTTAACGGAAGCAAATTTAAGTACTTTCAATTTTGAAATGACAAGTTTGTCAAGTTGATGACGTTTGATTGGGTTGACAGATATGGTTCCTAGATGTAAGGCCTCTAGTTCCTCTAGATTCCGCACCTCGTGTGGATCCGACTTATACATTGTGTAGGAAGCAGCATTTTGTTTATGTCTAAACACAATCATTGTCCCACAATTTCATCCTGGTATATTCCCTGAATTCCTCCACTGACGATGTTCGATCGTCGATCAGTCGTGTAGTAGTAGTTGGATCATCATAGTCAGTTGTGCAAGAAGTTCATTAATCCTCAGCAAAAGCTACCGACTCTTGTATGTTAGCCCGTTCGGCTCCTGGTCATTTGGAAGTTATTCGTCCTTTCTTTTGGCGAGCAGAACTGAGGTTATCCAAAACAAAAGTTTTGGTCTGTTATCTTCCTTCTCTATCAACCACTGAGGTTGCACTGTCAATCCTTACATCTCCGAAGGTGTAAGTCGCTCGAGGTGCTTTGGCTACAGGCGCGTGGCCTGGAATCAGATTGATGCAAAAATTCGACTTGTCGTCGAGGAGATTACTCTGGCAAGTCTTCGAGGAAGACTTCAGGGTATACTCCGATCACGGGGGTATCGTTAAGTTTTAGTTCTTCGGCTCCCTTGTCCCCGACATGAGCCAGGAAGCAACACATCCTTCCCACAACAACTTTCGTGCCATAAGTAATTCGTGATCGGTGGTGGCGTATCCTGCTTCGTGAGTCACAATCATTCCTTCATCCGTCATCGAGGTGCGGATATCAACCTTCGCTCGATCGCTTGCCAACTAATACATCCAATTACCATGTTGAAGCTTCCCAACTCAACTGGCAATAGATCTAGCGTAAACTTACGCCCTCCGGTTTCTATTGTGTCGATTCCAGTTACTGCGTTGGCTTCCACTAGCTTCCCCTAAGCTAGTTCTAATGGGTACTGGAATAACTACTCACTCGCTACGTGAACCAATTATACTCTCGAACTCTAGAGGTGTGAATCGTACAATTTGTTACAGTATCAAGTAGTACAGACGCATATCGTTGGGTACTATGGAACGTACCGATTTCCGTGCTTGAATCCCTGGCGTGTCTCCCTAGCTTCGGTGGGGAGCTTTCATCCGTGTGCCTGATTGTTTTTAGGGCAATATTTTCTGAAATGCTTTTTGCTTCCACAGTTAAAACAACCTTGAGTACGTTTCTGTTTTTCGCTCATTCTACTTTGACAATTGCTATTGTCGTTGTCCTCTTCGTGATCCTCACTACCGTCTTGGCCCCCATTACTATGTTCAGTATTTTGCCAACAAGTTTCCTTGACATGCCCCACCTTGCCACAGTTACCACAATTTCCATATTTGCATCGCCCCACATGATAACGTAAACAATTGTCGCACTTAGGTAGGATACCCTTGTAATCTTTTCCCTTTTTGGCCTTCTTCTTGTTACTTACCCGAGTAACCATCTTGAAATTTGCGAGCTTCCTCTTGTTATCCCCAGATGCCTTTATCGCAGTCTCCTTTTTCTCCTCCGCAGTGGAAAACTCTCCGCGTCTAACTACTTCTTCCGTGAGTGCTATGCTTATGTTGATAGCCTCGGTGATCGTTGACGGTTTTGATGCTGTTACCAGGCTTAGAATCTGAGGTGCCAATCCCCTTATGAACTGTTCAATTCTCATAAACTCTGGTGTCCCCAAGAGTAAGGCAACTTGTGATCGTCATAGCATACGCATCGGTCTCGCCCATTGTTCGAATTTGATGGTTCCACCATGACAGAGCCTCATCCAACAATAGTCCAGTTATATACTTGACTTGATGTTCGTGGTCACATTTGCTTAATCGTAAAACTGAATCTGTCTTTTCAACCCAGCGTACGAAGGCTAAGGCACCCCCGGTGCCGTCAAACTCTCGAGGTTTGTGGTCCAAGAACTGCTTGTAGGTGCAGCCGTTGGGGGGTTATTTCCTGAGGTACCTCCGCTGCAATCGGAGCGATGGGCCTCGTACAGTGCAATGGCCTGTAAGAGGTGCTCTCGCATTTCCGCCTTTGTTGTAGGTAGAGGGTGGTTGATATTGGTGTTCCCTTGAGTCGACATCTTCCTAGAAAAAGGTCGGTTAGGTCAGGTCTTGTGAAGGACGCGAGCATATTAGTCTCTATTCAACGAATAAGACCTCCTAGGTGTATTACATATACGTATATACGCAGTCGTTATACATTCAGTCACATATTATCTCATGTATTGTACATCTTGTAAATAGGAAGGTAGCAAGTAAGCATGTAGCATTATAGTTATCGCACAAATACATAGATCAACAGCGTGTTTAATGGGGACATAGCGGTGGAGTTTTCTGTTAGTCAGTGGTCGTAAGTATTGTCGCGTGTTTAAAGCTGATTGGGCTTTCATTATCCTCCGGCCACAATCACGGTGTTTCACAAAACGCGTCGCATCAGAAGGGACACAGGGTCACCCTACCCTTGTCCAACAAGTATTTTGTTGCATCAAAATTACGTAGTCAGAAGTGGTACTCAAAAGCCTCTGAAATCCTGGCTTATCATTAGCGTATTTACTCAAGCGTAATGCAATTTGCATAATCCAGAAACCAACTATACTGGTTACTGAGGTGGAGGAGGAAAGAAAAGTAAACTGTCGACATGCGTGAATCCCTCCTCGAGCTAGGATATACGTTAAAGTAACTAGCTGATCTGTTGCTTGATAGTAAGGAAACGAGCATCAGCATCCTGGGAACGATGTACTAGTAGCGGTCAAGTGCGCAAAAGGGGATCTTGAGGTATGTGGCGGATCAATGCATGCTGGCGAAAGACAGAGTGGAGGACGTGGTGTTTCACAGAAACTTTTTAGACAATATGTTGTCTTGTGATGTAGACGCTTAACTCCTGTTTTTGGTTATGTTATGTTTTGTATCTGAAGTTGCCGATCGTGGTGTCAGCTCAAGCTCCAACATTCTGTGGCTCATATCCTTAAACTGAAGCTGATGTTACAGGAGCAACTTATCCTGTGTGTGTTCTTCATAATGCGAGAAATGGTAAGGGTTTATAGTTAGCATAGTACGTTTATAGGGACCACCGAATCGGCTTATCAAGCGTTGTAGGGGTGAATGTAGCAAGCGGTGCGGCCTGGAGCATCTTTACGAGACGCGGGTATATCCTGACAGGAAGTGTTAGGCATGATGGCGCAACGGGCGTCGATCCTCACAAGGGAAAACGAACCTCTTCACAAATGAGGGGGGCTGCCTGATGCAGGTAGTTATAAGGGGTGCAATGTCTGGCAGTCTAAAAAGAAACAGGATCGTGACCACGTAAAGGTGTAGGTTCAGCGGGCGCAACATCAACTGACCCAAATGGTGTAGTAGTTGGCTTGGGTGCAGGCTCCGGGCCATGTGACGGTGTGGCGAGCATCAGTGGTGAGTGTGGGAACAAAAAGTGCATCCATAGGAACTGAAACAGGGGCTGAAACAGGAGTCACAGGAAACTCGAAAGGTAACCATTGTCATCGACTATCCACCCACTTCGGGTGTGCGCGTATCGAGGATCAACTTGGGTTGCAAGAGGCGCATGATTGAACTGTACAGGCACAGGGTCAGGAAAAGGGGCAATAACAGGATCAGTAGGCATATCAGTAATGTGAGGGGCATCAACATGGGCATCAACAGCATGCTCATCCTCCAACAGTGGAGCAACAATAGGATGATCATCGATAGTTACATCATTAATCGAGGATCAGCAGCGGGTACGTCAGCATGAATAGGGTCATGCTCAAATACGGGGTCTGGAGCAACTACTGGCTCGGGGGCTACGGCAGGCTCGGGGTCATCGAACGGCATTTTAAATCAAATGCATGGTCAATGGGATCAACTGGGCCGACTGGGCCAACCGGGTCCTCCATAGGCTGATCCAGTGGTATAAACTCGATCTCCTGGTCGAATCCTGGGGAAAAGACAGGATCGGAATCTTCCTCAACATCGTGATCGAAAGCAAAGCTAGGGACAGGGGCTACAGTGGATGCCCTATCAGGATCTGAACCGTGAGAAAAGTGCTGCGCACTCTGAGTGTGGGATGATACGGAGACCTCAGACTCGAAAGAGTCCGGGATGGGTGAGTGAGCAGGTGACTCCTCAGCGGGAGCATTTGCGAGCAACAAAAGATCACCAGCAGCTAGAAGGGCCTCGCCCTGAACATCATCCTCTAGGGGCTCGTCATCAAACAGATCGACGTCTTCATCAGCGTCGGCGTCGAGAAGTATATCGTAAGCAGGATAAACGGCCAAAGGTATGGGAGCAGGGATCTCTACAAGCGATAGGTCCCCGGCCAAAGGGCCATCAGCGAGCTCGGCGGCAGCACCGGGTAGCGAGAAGAGCTGGAAATCATCCTCATCCGTGCTGGTGGTATCCGAAGTGTGCACCTCACTTTCTGTCATAATCTCATCATTCGACACGATTGCTAAAGGATCCAAGGTGTCCGTCACTTCAGTATCTGAAGAGGAGGCCATGCCGTCTTGTAACATAAACACACACCAATGCACAAATAATCAATCACATGGTCAAATAAACACATTAGTCACCAATTAAGCATTCAAATAATTCTCCTAGTCCCACTAGCCTCCCAGTCTCCTAGACTGATATTCCTAGTCCCACTAGCCAAATTCTCCCAGCCTCTCAGACTGCTCTTCCTAGTATCACTAGCCAAATTCTCCCAGCCTCTCAGACTGCTCTTCCTAGTCTCACTAGCCAAATTTCTCCCAGCCTCTCAGACTGCTCTTCCTAGTCTCACTAGCCAAATTCTCCCAGCCTCTCAGACTGCTCTTCCTAGTCTCACTAGCCATCTACCTCGATCTCGTAGACCGAGCCTCTGTGACAACTCGAGTTTCTGACTTTCACTTTCGCATTAAATGCGCGTTGACTTTGACTGTTTAGTTGTTGGATTGTGGACTTGAAATTGTACGCGTTGTGTTTTAATGAAACGTATTGTCATTTTGCCTATATGTGATTACTTGCTGTGGTAGAAAATAATATTAGAATTATTATTAAAAACACTTAGTCTAGATCACGAAACATGACATACAGTTCGAAGGATCACGAAAGATAACCTTCGATTCGAAGGATCAACTTTCGGTCCGAAGGATTTCGAAACATATCCTTCGACCAAGGACTCTATCCTTCGACATCTTTCGGCCCAGTCTTTCTAATGGGCTTGGCCCATTCCTGTGAAACGATTTATAAACGTGAATGCATGTAAGTCGACAGTTAGTTTTCAAAAACCCTAGTTTCCTCTTGTGCGACGGCAGCAAGCTTCAAGACCTTTTTCCCTTCTCTTTGGAATCCGATTCAGTATTGGATTGTGGTTAGTGATTCTAGTTCCGATTGGTGCTTTAGTATATGATTAATCTTGGTTAATTGTGTGTGTGATAAAACATGTACGTGTGTCTAATTCTGAATAGTCGGCGAAATAGTGTCCTACGATTTTGATGATCTTGTCGTGCTAATTGCTTTAACTGATAATCGAACACATGATTACACGATTTCATTGTTAACCGATCTTGTTGCTAGTTGATCGCATGTGGGCCGATTTAATTGCATATGTATATACCTGATGATTGATAGCATTGTATGTGCGATAGATATTGTTCATCTGAATCGGATTGTTCATATTGTAATCGGTTGGTATGTATGTCTTGGAAAATATTTATGTTAATCGGATTGTTACGCCATGGGTTCGAGTATTGATCTTGATTAGTTATGAACTTGTCGTGTTTTAAAGTTAACCTGATTGAATGTAAATAGGTTGTGTTCATGTATGGTTCGATTAGGGTTCTTGAGAAACAATTGAAATCTGCCTGTTTGATCGATGACGTACTGAAACTGTTAGGAATTGATAGTTGACCGAAAGATAGTGTGTTGACCGAAACATAATCTGTGTCGAAGGATAACTATGTCGAAAGATACTTGTCCTTCGAACCATAGTAGTGTTGACCGAAGGATAACTTTGACCGAACCATAGTAGTGTTGACCGAAGGATAACTTTGACCGAACCATAGTAGTGTTGACCGAAGGATAACTTTGACCGAACCATAGTAGTGTTGACCGAAGGATAGCATTGACCGAAAGATGACATTGGTTCGAAACATAGCATTCGGTCCGAATGATAACTGTGATAACTATGTCGAAACATAGCTGATGTGTCGAAAGATAACCATGAATCGTAAGATGATAACTGTGTATTGAAAGACGTGTCGAAACATAATTGTGATAATTGTGATAATTGTTAGATCGAAGGATGGGTAATGTGAGTCGAATGATAGTTGATGATTAAATGTGAAATGATACGTGTTGTGCCGATATGCAAACTGACTGTTAGGTGAACATTAAATTGCATGCGTATCATTGTGAACATGAACTGATTTGTTATACGTGCGTACAATAGGACGTGATTTATTACTTGTGAGTGCATAACTTAGCATACCGAGCAAACCAAGGTGAGTTCACACTCCTACTAAGGCATGGGATTCCCGGGTCGTGGGAATGGGTTAAAGGTTTCAATTGACTTATAACGTACAAACGCTTTTCCTAGACTATCACCTATCATGGTCCTCGGATGTCAGGACGGTTCCGTAGGTTGGGATAACACCTACGTGGTTCCGTAGGTTGGATAACACCTACGTGGTCATATGCCATTACTGCCTCGGATGTCAGGCACGCACGTAAAACCTACGTGTACGCATTACTTACTTCTTCCGTAGGTTGGGATAACACCTACGTGGTCATATGCTAATTACCCTATACGCGCTACTGTTCTCGGACGAAGAACAGGGATAATACGAATAGTCTAGTGGTCACATAACATGGGAAGCCCCCACTTGTATAACTTACTATTGGCCCAGTAGAGCCACCCGTTACTTACTGTTACGCATTTACTTACTGTGAACTCGCTCAACTAGTTTGTTGATCATTCTGTTACATGCCTTGCAGATCGTTAGGTACTTGGAGCTTGCACTGGAGAAGCGGGTCGTTGTGGGCAAGGATCGTGGTTTCTACGTTGAACTATTATGACATTTATAACAATTAACTATTGTTGGTTTATTTACTATGCTTCCGCTACACTTTGAAACTATGGTTATGTTTTGAACACACATCGTATTGAATGGATGGTTTACATTTATTTTATATTAATTACATGTTCAATATGATTGGTGGCTTGATCCTGGTCAGTCACGCTCCCAAGCGGTGATACTCCGCGTGTGGATTTTTGGGGGTGTGACAGATTGGTATCAGAGCCATTGGTTATAGAGAACTTGGTTTTAATATGGAAAAACGTTTTTATTAAAACCAGACTATAACCAGAACAGTGCTCTCAACGATCCACAACGACGCTTCGCTCCACGTGCAAGACTCAACTTCCTAGGTAATAAGGTTTATGTTTATTGCCTACATGCTAGAATTTGCATAGAACTTTGCTCGTAGTATGCTTACATTACTTTGCTCACAACTTGTCATTGCATGAGAATACTTATGTGCTTACACTCTTCTGTCATCGCACTATTCGCGAACCTTTCTCACTTATGTTGCCTTTGATGTGAAGATCAATGGCCGCACGAATTAACATGACTCAAGCCCAGCTAGAGGCTCTCATTGCTGCGGCAGTTGCAGCCGCCCAAGCAGGTAGTATACCCTGCAGTATAGACACTAGGATCTTTAGATCCTACATTAATTCTCGTACTTAACTTTGCCCTATTCGTACACAATAGGTCAACCCGCTCAGCAACAACCTGGGTGCACCTTCAAGAATTTCATGGATTGTCGTCCTAGCTCGTTCAGTGGCACGGAGGGAGCAGTTGGACTCCTCCACTGGTTTGAAAAGCTCGAGTCGGTTTTCGAAATGTGTGAATGCCCTGAGGCTCGCAGGGTGAAGTTCGCCACTGGCACACTTGAAGGGATTGCGCTCACTTGGTGGAACGCACAAGTGCAGATCTTAGGGTTGGCAGCTGCTAACGCCACACCCTGGAATGATTTCAAAGAACTGATCAAGAGGGAATACTGCACTAGAGAAGACATTCACAAGTTGGAGGACGAGTTGTATAACTTGAAAATGGTTGGTTCGGAAATCGAAGCTTACACCAAGAGATCAAATGAGTTGGCTGTGTTATGTCCAACTATGGTGGACCCTCCATACAAGCGTATTGAGTTGTATCTCAAAGGTTTGGCACCAGAAATACAGAGCCACGTTACCTCGGCTAACCTCAACAACATCCAGGAAATCCAGCGTCTCGCTCATCGCATCACCGATCAGGCAGTGGAACAGAATAAACTGCCAAAGCGTATCAGTGCTACTGCTACCGCTACTGCTTCTACTACACTTGCTACTCCCAGTGAAAGTAAGAGAAAATGGGATGGGGATTCTAGCAAGGGATCAGCTTCAGTGCAGTCGCAAGCTCAACAGCGAAAGACAGACAGTTATCAGAGTCCAAGCCAGCACTCCTCAAGCAGCCACAGACAGGGAGGGTATCGAGGAAATCTCCCAAAGTGTAACACCTGCAACAAACATCACAGTGGCCAGTGTAATAAGGTTCGTTGTCAAAGATGCCTCAAGATGGGTCATGAGGCCAAAGATTGTAGAAGCGCTCGACCTGCGAACCAGAACCAGCAGCAGCTACCGGCACAGCAGAATCAGCAACAGGGTAACAAGGGGTGCTATAATTGTGGTGCTGAAGGTCACATCAAGAGACACTGCCCTCAGCTAAACAGGAACCAGAACAACAACAACAATCAGGGCAACGGGAACAATAACAACAATAACGGGGGAAACAACAACAACAACGGCAATGAAGCTCGTGGTCGTGCTTTTGTGTTGGGTCGAGGAGATGCAGTGAATGATCCCAATGTGGTTATGGGTAAGTTTCTTCTCGACGATATTTATGTTACTGTCTTATTTAATTCGGGTGCTGATACAAGCTATATGTCATTGAAAATGAGTAAATTATTAAAACGTACACCAACACCCCTAGACACCAAACACGTCGTAGAACTAGCCAATGGTAAAAGTGTAGAAGCCGCACAGGTAGTCAAGGGTTGTAGTATTGCTCTAGCGGGTCAGACTTTCTCGATTGATCTCATACCCATAGTTTTGGGTAGTTTCGACGTCGTCATCGGTATGGATTGGTTATCCCAACATCACGCGGAGATCTTATGCAAAGAAAAAGTTATTCGTATTCCTCGCTCCAGTCAAGAACCTCTCGAAGTACAAGGTGACAAGAGTGGTGCTGTGGTTGGCATCATCTCTTTCTTAAAGGCACAGAAATGTTTACGAAAGGGACATACTGCCATCCTGGCACTTGTCACTGACGCATCAGCAAAGGAAAAGAAGCTGGAGGATATACCGGTTGTGCGTGATTTTCCTCAAGTGTTTCCTGAAGATTTACCTGGTTTACCGCCTCATCGTCAAGTTGAGTTTCAGATTGAGTTGGCTCCTGGAGCAGCACCAATAGCCCGCGCACCGTATCGTTTAGCTCCAACCGAACTGGAGGAACTGTCGAAGCAGCTACAAGAGCTCTTGGAAAAGGGCTTTATTCGTCCAAGCTCTTCGCCTTGGGGAGCTCCAGTGTTATTTGTGAAGAAGAAAGACGGTACGTTCAGGATGTGCATCGACTACCGCGAACTCAATAAGGTGACGGTGAAGAACCGTTATCCTCTTCCGCGCATAGATGACCTATTCGACCAGTTGCAAGGGTCGTGTTACTATTCCAAGATTGATTTAAGGTCAGGGTATCATCAGCTGAGAGTCCGGGATGAGGACGTCTCCAAAACCGCTTTCAGAACTCGCTACGGTCATTACGAGTTTCTTGTCATGCCATTCGGGCTTACGAACGCGCCTGCAGTCTTCATGGATCTTATGAACAGGGTGTGCAAACCTTATCTTGATAAGTTTGTTATCGTTTTCATCGACGACATTTTGATTTACTCCAAGAGTCAGGAGGAGCACGAGCAGCACTTACGTCTTATCTTGGAACTTCTTCGAAAGGAGCAATTGTACGCAAAGTTTTCAAAATGCGACTTCTGGCTTCGTGAAGTCCACTTCTTAGGCCATGTGGTGAACAAGGATGGGATTCATGTCGATCCATCCAAGGTTGATTCGATCAGAAACTGGCCAGCACCACGTACACCGACAGAAATACACCAATTCTTGGGTTTGGCGGGTTACTACAGGCGATTTATTAAAGACTTCTCAAAGATCGCGCAACCACTTACTATGCTAACACAGAAAGGTGTCGTTTACAGATGGGGTAATACGCAAGAGACCGCTTTTCAGAACTTAAAGGATAGGCTTTGCAGCGCACCTATTCTCTCATTGCCAGAGGGCACGGATGACTTCGTGGTTTATTGTGACGCATCGATACAGGGGCTTGGTTGTGTATTGATGCAGCGGGATAAAGTTATTGCCTACGCTTCGCGGCAACTCAAGGTTCATGAACGGAACTACACGACGCACGATTTAGAGCTGGGAGCTGTTGTTTTCGCGCTTAAGATATGGCGACACTACCTGTACGGTACCAGGTGCACGATTTACACCGATCACAGGAGTCTCGAGCATATCCTTAAGCAGAAGGATTTGAACATGCGTCAACGGAGATGGGTTGAACTACTGAACGACTACGAATGCGCTATCAAGTATCATCCAGGCAAGGCCAATGTTGTGGCCGATGCTCTCAGTCGAAAGGACACTCTACCTAAGCGCGTGCGAGCGCTACAGCTTACGATTCAGTCCAGTCTTCCTGCACAGATACGAGCTGCTCAGTTAGAAGCACTGAAACCCGAAAACGTCAAAGCTGAAGCTTTACGCGGCTCAAGGCAACGCATGGAACAAAAGGAAGACGGCGCCTACTATGTAACGGGGCGTATTTGGGTCCCACTTTATGGCGGTTTACGCGAACTTGTAATGGATGAAGCTCACAAGTCTCGCTATTCGGTACATCCAGGGTCGGATAAAATGTACCACGACATCAGCACTACTTATTGGTGGCCTAGTATGAAGGCTCACATCGCTACGTACGTTGGAAAATGCTTAACCTGTGCGAGAGTCAAGGTTGAATATCAGAAACCATCTGGTCTACTTCAGCAGCCTAAGATACCGCAATGGAAATGGGAAGAAATTTCCATGGATTTTGTTACAGGCCTACCTAGATCTCAGCGTGGGAACGATACAATATGGGTCATAGTTGATCGACTCACCAAGTCTGCACACTTCCTGCCGATCAAGGAAACGGACAAGTTCTCCACTCTCGCAGACGTCTATCTTAAAGAAGTTGTTTCGAGGCACGGAGTGCCCACCTCTATTATTTCGGATCGCGATGCACGATTCACGTCAGAGCTTTGGCAAGCGATGCATAAATCTTTCGGATCACGATTAGACATGAGCACAGCATATCATCCTCAGACGGATGGGCAGTCTGAGCGAACTATCCAAACTCTAGAAGACATGCTTCGAGCGTGTGTCATCGATTTCGGCAACGGCTGGGAAAAGCACCTCCCTTTAGTGGAGTTTTCATACAATAACAGTTACCACACCAGCATTCAAGCCGCTCCATTTGAGGCATTGTACGGACGTAAATGCCGGTCACCTCTCTGTTGGGCAGAGGTGGGGGATAGTCAAATTACGGGTCCAGAGATTGTAGTGGACGCCACAGAAAAGATTGCGCAGATACGACAACGCATGGCGGCAGCACGCGACCGTCAGAAAGCCTACGCGGACAAGCGTAGAAAGCCATTGGAATTTGAGGTCGGGGACCGGGTTTTATTGAAAGTTTCACCCTGGAAGGGTGTGGTTCGATTTGGTAAACGAGGCAAACTGAATCCGCGGTACGTCGGACCATTCGAAATCTTAGAAAAGATTGGCAAAGTAGCCTACAGATTAAACCTACCTCCTGAACTCGGTGCAGTTCACAATGTATTTCACGTGTCGAATCTGAAGAAATGCCTATCAGATGAGACCCTCATAGTTCCTTTTAAGGAACTCACTATTGACGAGCGGTTGCAGTTCGTCGAGGAACCAGTTGAAATCACGGACCGGGATGTTAAGGTCCTCAAACACAAGAGAATCCCTCTTGTTCGAGTTCGTTGGAACTCCCAGCGTGGTCCAGAGTATACCTGGGAACGCGAAGATCAGATGAAAGAAAAGTATCCCCAGTTATTCGAAACCAATGCATCCACTTCTGAGGCTGAAGCTACTACTACTGAATTTCGGGACGAAATTCCAAATCAACGGGGGGATGATGTGACACCCCAGGAAAACCAGTGAACGATGTAACTTACCTAGCTTCCTCAGTGAGTGCGTACCAAATTTCGGGACGAAATTTCTTTTAAGTTGGGGATAATGTGACAACTCGAGTTTCTGACTTTCACTTTCGCATTAAATGCGCGTTGACTTTGACTGTTTAGTTGTTGGATTGTGGACTTGAAATTGTACGCGTTGTGTTTTAATGAAACGTATTGTCATTTTGCCTATATGTGATTACTTGCTGTGGTAGAAAATAATATTAGAATTATTATTAAAAACACTTAGTCTAGATCACGAAACATGACATACAGTTCGAAGGATCACGAAAGATAACCTTCGATTCGAAGGATCAACTTTCGGTCCGAAGGATTTCGAAACATATCCTTCGACCAAGGACTCTATCCTTCGACATCTTTCGGCCCAGTCTTTCTAATGGGCTTGGCCCATTCCTGTGAAACGATTTATAAACGTGAATGCATGTAAGTCGACAGTTAGTTTTCAAAAACCCTAGTTTCCTCTTGTGCGACGGCAGCAAGCTTCAAGACCTTTTTCCCTTCTCTTTGGAATCCGATTCAGTATTGGATTGTGGTTAGTGATTCTAGTTCCGATTGGTGCTTTAGTATATGATTAATCTTGGTTAATTGTGTGTGTGATAAAACATGTACGTGTGTCTAATTCTGAATAGTCGGCGAAATAGTGTCCTACGATTTTGATGATCTTGTCGTGCTAATTGCTTTAACTGATAATCGAACACATGATTACACGATTTCATTGTTAACCGATCTTGTTGCTAGTTGATCGCATGTGGGCCGATTTAATTGCATATGTATATACCTGATGATTGATAGCATTGTATGTGCGATAGATATTGTTCATCTGAATCGGATTGTTCATATTGTAATCGGTTGGTATGTATGTCTTGGAAAATATTTATGTTAATCGGATTGTTACGCCATGGGTTCGAGTATTGATCTTGATTAGTTATGAACTTGTCGTGTTTTAAAGTTAACCTGATTGAATGTAAATAGGTTGTGTTCATGTATGGTTCGATTAGGGTTCTTGAGAAACAATTGAAATCTGCCTGTTTGATCGATGACGTACTGAAACTGTTAGGAATTGATAGTTGACCGAAAGATAGTGTGTTGACCGAAACATAATCTGTGTCGAAGGATAACTATGTCGAAAGATACTTGTCCTTCGAACCATAGTAGTGTTGACCGAAGGATAACTTTGACCGAACCATAGTAGTGTTGACCGAAGGATAACTTTGACCGAACCATAGTAGTGTTGACCGAAGGATAACTTTGACCGAACCATAGTAGTGTTGACCGAAGGATAGCATTGACCGAAAGATGACATTGGTTCAAAACATAGCATTCGGTCCGAATGATAACTGTGATAACTATGTCGAAACATAGCTGATGTGTCGAAAGATAACCATGAATCGTAAGATGATAACTGTGTATTGAAAGACGTGTCGAAACATAATTGTGATAATTGTGATAATTGTTAGATCGAAGGATGGGTAATGTGAGTCGAATGATAGTTGATGATTAAATGTGAAATGATACGTGTTGTGCCGATATGCAAACTGACTGTTAGGTGAACATTAAATTGCATGCGTATCATTGTGAACATGAACTGATTTGTTATACGTGCGTACAATAGGACGTGATTTATTACTTGTGAGTGCATAACTTAGCATACCGAGCAAACCAAGGTGAGTTCACACTCCTACTAAGGCATGGGATTCCCGGGTCGTGGGAATGGGTTAAAGGTTTCAATTGACTTATAACGTACAAACGCTTTTCCTAGACTATCACCTATCATGGTCCTCGGATGTCAGGACGGTTCCGTAGGTTGGGATAACACCTACGTGGTTCCGTAGGTTGGATAACACCTACGTGGTCATATGCCATTACTGCCTCGGATGTCAGGCACGCACGTAAAACCTACGTGTACGCATTACTTACTTCTTCCGTAGGTTGGGATAACACCTACGTGGTCATATGCTAATTACCCTATACGCGCTACTGTTCTCGGACGAAGAACAGGGATAATACGAATAGTCTAGTGGTCACATAACATGGGAAGCCCCCACTTGTATAACTTACTATTGGCCCAGTAGAGCCACCCGTTACTTACTGTTACGCATTTACTTACTGTGAACTCGCTCAACTAGTTTGTTGATCATTCTGTTACATGCCTTGCAGATCGTTAGGTACTTGGAGCTTGCACTGGAGAAGCGGGTCGTTGTGGGCAAGGATCGTGGTTTCTACGTTGAACTATTATGACATTTATAACAATTAACTATTGTTGGTTTATTTACTATGCTTCCGCTACACTTTGAAACTATGGTTATGTTTTGAACACACATCGTATTGAATGGATGGTTTACATTTATTTTATATTAATTACATGTTCAATATGATTGGTGGCTTGATCCTGGTCAGTCACGCTCCCAAGCGGTGATACTCCGCGTGTGGATTTTTGGGGGTGTGACAGCCTCGGCCTCTCAGACCGAGCCTCAGCCTCCCAGACTGAGCCTATAAATAACAAATAAAATGTGCTCAACATTTGTTTGTAAAAACGTTTTAGATCCGGACTTAAGTGGTATGCAGTGTAAAAATGTTTTCGTCAGAGCCCTGATGATCATAGTCTAGACTCGAGAAAGAATCCTAGTTCGCTATGATCGAGGCTCTGATACGAAGCTGTCACACCCTGGCTTTGCGGAAGCGTGGGTTAATTGGTGTGACTTCTTAATACCATAGCAACAATCATAACAATGATATATGATAAAAACATGTGATATTCATCCAATAATAAGGTTCAGAAAATCCCATTTTCAACATTCACAAAATAAGTTACAATTCTTGACTTGATTTAAATGAGTTCATAAAAACTTATCAAAAGACTTTAAAACAATACTAGGTTTAGGGATATGTAACCCGTCCAGGAAGAGGTTACACCTTCTAAACCCTGGATGACTTCTTTATTCAAACGCAGCTTGGAAATATGTGCATACCGTGCCAGATCCGTTAGTTTCCTGAAATACATGTAGTTTGAAAAGTCAACATAAAGTTGAGCGAGTTCATGTGTAGTGAGTATGTAAAACCTTTGTGAGTATAAAATTCCTGGTATGTAGCAAATAACGAAAAAGAGATCACCAATGGTTTGCAAGGCCATTGATATGTGTGAAGTGCAAGTAGGAAGACTCAAACCTAGCGGATTTATGCGTTGGGCACAAGGTCACCACCTGGTCCATTAAGCGGGCTAAGGGGTTGGGATCGCTACACCCAGTTAGATCTACCGCTCCTGTCCCTCGGTCCTACCCTGAGGATTAATGGCCTCAAGTTTCCGCCTACCCACTCTCACATGATCTAAGTAGTAAACCTCCTTACGCTAACCATACCATGTATAAAGTACTTGTAATCAAAGTAACATGTATTTCACCCCCGCAGTTTATAAAACTGAAAACAGTTAAGAGAAAAGGGGGACATGAACTCACAGTGGTGCGTCTCTACCAAGTATATCTCCTGATCAAGCAGCTGTGCGACGACCTACACGTACGAACTCTATTAGACGGACGGCCGTGCCTTAGCTTCATGGTTTAAGTTTTTGGAAAATAGTTAGACAACTATTTCGTGTTTACATTTAGTAAATACTTGGTAATTATTTTCCTTCCCAAGGATGGGGGATTTAATACATGTGTGTTCGAAATATATTATTAAGTCTCACTTAAAATGTATTTTATTTCTAACTCCAAAATATAAATATTCTCTTAAAAATATTATATTTTCTATTACATAAAATTTTCCCAAAATAATACCTTGACAAAATACGCGTTCAGTCATATTTTCTTAAAAAATGCGTAAGTTACGTTTTAATGATCGAGTGTTTATAATAATTACCGGTGTAACTTATATATTTATCGTAGAGGCGTTCGTATTATTTTGGATTCGTTAACATTCGATAGTATTATTTTTACCCTAAAAATAATATTTGTGTACTTCACAAAATAATCATAAACACATATCAAGTGACTTTATGAAAAAATATATACTAAATATATATTTACCAAGTTTTATTTTGTGAAATCCCACCTCCGATATTTTGTAAATAAAGTCGTGGCAAAATCTATAATTTGAAAACAAGTCGAAAAGTATTTCTAACACTTGTGGTGAAAATAATTCTAAGTGTTAGGTTTTGGAAAAATTTTGCCAGAGTTTCCTCTGTAACGGGAGGTGGCCACGCTTTCAAGCGTATCATTTTCTTTTATAAATCAAACCAACAATTTTCTTATTCAATTCAGAACAACAAACTAGTCAATAAATATGTAAATCGCAAAAGATTACATGAACTTGTAGTTTAACCAAAAATATGAAGTAAATCCCATTACTTTTAGTGGATCTTTATATAAATCAATCCGGTTTCGTAAATACCTCGCTTTTAAAGAAATTCCATCTTTACAACTTCTTGTCAATTTTTACAAAAATAGTTATTTTGTCGAAACTTTATGTGTTTACACACTCGTGTGTTCTAAAAATCATCCTTGTTAGTGTAAGATCCGTCTTTAGTAAATATGGTTTCCTTGACACTCGGTCCTTTGAAAATACCGCTTGTAGATCCGTAGATCTACTAGTTTTAAACACTATTCCGTAAGTAAAACCATTTTTACACAAGTTCAAGTTTGAGGTATGGTAGAGTTTCATCACTTAACCCTTGTTACACTTAAACAAGTTTTATGTCATAATCCATGATCATGACCAATCCGGGTTAAACGATGATCCGAGCTACCACAACATAGATCGGGCCTAAATAACTACACAAATCAAATACTACAAGATATACACAACATTCAAGCTTTTAACCATCATTACTAGCATTTTTAGTAGACTTTTTTGTATCATCTTGCATGTTTACGAGTTTTAGTCGTTACATATCATTTTAACCATCTTAAAATAGATCGAGAGTGTGATCCAAGCAACTTACTACTAGCTCGAGGCTAGGGAAGAATCTAGACGCAAAATGAGTGGATAAAAGTAATGAGATGAGGTCCTTCGCCTTCCGAATGCACCAAACCTCCTCGTATATGATCCTTAACACTTGTATGATCTTGGAATTGGATGATCAAAGTTCGAAAAATTGATGGATGATATAGGGGAGTTCGGCCGAAAGTTTTGAGAGGAGAGGAGAGAGTTTGAGTGTTGAGTTGTGAGGTGAAAGTTATGTTGAGTTATGACATGATCTTATAGGCAAACTTCTACACCATTAACCATTGGTCCCTATGTCTTCAAGATCTTAAGCATAGGTGATTAATTTAATCATCAAGTACAAGAGGTATCCCCCTTGGGGACGGTTCGGTTAAGGGGGGGGGGGGGGGGTCTTGGTTCATTTCCAACTATTTAGTTAGTGTATAGTTAGGTTAGTTTTAGTTAGTTTAGGGATTAACCCGGTTACTAGTGTGTTGTGTATTACAGTGGGTGTTAGGGTATTCGGGGACCCTAACTGGCTCAGAAAAAGATGAATAATGTAAATGGCAATATTTTTATGTTCCGGGTAAAGTCCGGTTGTTCGGTTGGATAGTAATCCGTTAAAGCGCTTAACAAAGCTTTAAAGTGTCGTTAATACTATTTTTAGTGACACATCTTATTCCCGGCACTTTGGAAAGTGTCTAGTAATATTTTTCCCATGTTTTGGCACTTTATTAGCTAACCAAGCGCTGAATTTTTAGTTAAAGTGCTGAGTTTTGTACTTAGAGAACATTTTAGGCACATCCTGTCACTGTAACTTATTCCTAGAGACGCAGTTCTACAACCCTTGTATCCTACACTCTCTACTAGTGTAGAAAAATGCTTTTCTGGCTCATACAGGCCTTAGAGGCAGTATCTGCCTGATGCTGGCTTTACCAGCATGTTCAATAGGTTATCCGTTCATGGTGCTACTGTGCTTTTGTGCATCATGTTTGTCATTAAGGTTCAGCATGTAAATGATGTAGTGACGGTAAATAAAGTATGATGCAAGTAAATACATGTATCAGCATTCAAGTAGCAGTTTATCCATAATTTCAAGCAAGCACAGTAATTAAGCAATAATCAATTATTAATTAAGTCGTACGGAAACCTAGTTTAGGGAGGGTTGTCACACGGACGGAGCCGTTGGACTCCTCCATTAGTTTGAAAAGCTCGAATTCGTATTTGAGATGTGTGAATGCCCTGAGGCTCGCAGGGTGAAGTATGCCACTGGTACTCTCGAAGGCATTGCGCTGACTTGGTGGAACGCGCTAGTTCAGATGCTAGGGTTGGCGGCTGCTAATGCCACCCCATGGAACGAATTCAAGGAATTGATCAAACGAGAATACTGAACTCGTGATGACATCCACAAGTTGGAAGTGGAGTTCTATCATTTGAAAATGACGGGGTTAGAGATAGAGGCGTATACGAAAAGGTCAAATGAGCTAGCCATCTTGTGTCCAACTATGGTGGACCCTCCTATCAAGCGCGTTGAGTTGTACCTCAAAGGCTTAGTACCAGAGATTCAAAGCCATGTGACGTCTGCCAACCTTGCTACCATTCAAGATGTTACTCGTCTAGCTCATCGTCTCCCAGACCAGGCAATGGAACAGAACAGGCTGCCTAAACGTATCAGTTCTACTACTACCGCTACTACTGCTACTCCCAATGACAGCAAGAGAAAATGGGATGGGGATTCCAGCAGGGGTTCGACCACAGTTCAGTCCCAGGCACAGCAGCAGCGAAAGACTGATAATTACCAGAGTCCTAGTCAGCAATCTTCTAGTAGTCAAAGACAGGGTGGATACCGAGGAAACCATCCTAAGTGCAATACATGTAACAGGCACCATAGTGGTCAGTGTAACCGGGATCGTTGTCAAAGGTGTCTCAAGATGGGTCATGAAGCTAAAGATTGTAGGAGTTCACGACCTGCGAATCAGAACCAGCAACAACAACCACCAGCCCCACAGAACTAGCAGCAGCATCAGCAGCGAGGCAACAGGGGATGCTTTCAATGTGGTGCTGAAGGCCATTTCAAGCGGGATTGCCCTTAGTTAAACCAGAATCGCAATAACAACAACAATCAGGGCAATGGGAATGATAACGGGGGAAAAATAACGACAACGGCGCTAGGGGTCGAGCGTTCGTGCTGGGGCAGGGTGAAGCAAGGAATGAGCCTAATGTGGTGATGGGTAAGTTCCTTCACGATGACTTTTATGTTTCCGTATTATTTGATTCAGGTGCGGATACCAGTTATATGTCTCTAAAAGTTAGTCAAATGTTGAAACGTGCACCAACTCCTTTAAACACAAAACATGTCGTAGAATTAGCCAATGGTAAACGTTTAGAGGCCACGCACATAGTCAAGGGTTGTAACATCGTTTTAGCAGGTCAGACTTTCTCTATTGATCTCATTCCTATAGTTTTGGGTAGTTTCGATATTGTCATTGGGATGGACTGGTTGTCCCAACAGCAAGCAGAGATCATATGCAAAGAGAAGATGATTCGTATTCCCCGTCCGGGTAAAGAACCTCTAGAAGTTCAAGGCGACAAGAGTGGTGCTGTGGTAGGCATCACTCCTTTCTTAAGGCTCAAAAGTGCTTACGAAAGGGGCACACCGCTATTTTAGCACTTGTTACTGACGCGTCAACGAAAGAGAAGAAGATCGAGGATATTCCAGTAGTATGCAACTTTCCTCAAGTATTTCCAGAGGATTTACCTGGGCTACCGCCTCATCGCCAAGTCGAATTTCAAATCGAGCTAGCTCCTGGAGCAGCACCCATAGCTCGAGCACCGTATCGCTTAGCTCCATTGGAACTGGAAGAACTATCTTCACAACTGCAAGAACTTTTGGATAAGGGTTTCATTCGTCCTAGCTCTTCGCCTTGGGGAGCTCCAGTGTTATTTGTGAAAAAGAAAGATGGAACCTTTAGGATGTGCATAGATTATCGAGAACTCAACAAGGTGACAGTGAAGAATCGCTATCCTCTTCCACGTATTGACGACTTATTCGACCAGTTGCAACGGTCGAGCTACTATTCGAAGATTGATCTAAGGTCAGGCTACCATCAACTGAGAGTCCGGGACGAGGACGTCTCCAAAACAGCATTCAGAACTCGCTACGGGCACTACGAGTTCCTGGTCATGCCATTCGGGTTAACGAACGCGCCTGCAGTTTTCATGGATCTTATGAACAGAGTATGCAAGCCCTACCTAGACAAATTTGTTATTGTCTTCATCGACGACATTCTGATCTACTCCAAGAGTCAGGAGGAACACGAGCAGCACTTACGACTTATTTTGAAACTCCTTCAAACAGAACAGTTATATGCCAAGTTTTCGAAATGCAACTTCTGGCATCGAGAAGTCCACTTTTTAGGCCACGTGGTAAATAAGGATGGGATTCACATTGATCCATCCAAGGTAGACTCGATTAAGAACTGGCCCGCACCTCGCACACCAACGGAAATTCGCCAATTCTTGGGTTTGGCAGGTTATTACAGGAGGTTTATCAAGGATTTCTCCAAAATTGCGCAACCTCTCACCTCATTAACGCAGAAGGCGTTACTTATCGATGGGGTAGTACACAGGAATCAGTGCTTCAACACCTAAAGGATAGACTTTGCAGTGCACCTATTCTTTCATTTCCAGAGGGCACGGACGACTTTGTGGTTTATTGTGACGCATCAATTCAGGGTCTTGGTTGTGTATTGATGCAACGGGATAAAGTCATTGCTTATGCTTCGCGCCAACTCAAAGTTCACAAACGGAACTACACTACACGCGATCTAGAGCTGGGAGCTGTTATTTTCGCACGTAAGATATGGAGACATTACCTGTACGGTACCAAGTGCACCATCTACACCGATCACAGGAGTCTTGAGCACATATTCAAGCAAAAGGAATTGAACATGCGACAACGACGATGGGTCGAGCTTTTAAATGATTACGAATGTGCCATCAAGTACCATCCGGGCAAAGCCAACGTTGTGGTCGACGCCCTCAGTCGAAAAGATACTGCACCTAGACGCGTGCGAGCGCTACAACTTACCATTCAGTCTGATCTTCCTGCACAGATACGAGATGCTCAGGTAGAAGCATTGAAACCAGAAAACGTCAGGGCTGAAGCCCTACGCGGCTCAAGGCAACGGTTAGAACAAAGGGAAGACGGCGTATACTATGTAACAGGACGCATTTAGGTCCCGCATTATGGAAACCTACGCGAGCTGGTAATGGATGAAGCACATAAGTCTCACTACTCAGTACATCCGGGTTCAGATAAGATGTACCACGATATCAGAACTACGTATTGGTGGCCTAGCATGAAGGCCCACATAGCAACTTACGTCGGCAAATGTTTGACTTGTGCGAGAGTCAAGACAGAATATCAGAAACCATCAGGCCTACTTCAGCAACCAAGGATACCTCAGTGGAAATGGGAAGAAATTTCCATGGATTTTGTTACTGGCCTGCCTAGGTCTCAGCGTGGAAACGATACTATTTGGGTGATCGTGGATCGACTCACAAAGTCTGCACACTTTTTGGCCATCAAGGAAACAGACAAGTTCTCTACCTTAGCAAACATCTACTTGAAAGAAGTGGTTTCGAGGCACGGGGTGCCAACCTCCATTATTTCGGATCGTGATGCACGATTACTTCAGAACTGTGGCAGGCGATGCACAAATCTTTTGGCTCACGATTAGACATGAGCACAGCTTATCACCCTCAGACGGATGGGCAGCCTGAGCGTACTATCCAGACTCTAGAAGACATGCTTCGGGCATGTGTTACCGACTTCGGCAACGGCTGGGAAAAACACCTCCCTTTGGTGGAGTTTTCATATAACAACAGTTACCACACTAGCATTCAAGCCGCTCCATTTGAGGCATTGTACGGGCGTAAATGCCGATCACCTCTTTGTTGGGCAGAGGTGGGTGATAGCCAGATCACGGGTCCAGAAATGGTAGTAGACGCAACGGAAAGAATTGCTCAGATACGACAACACATGGCGGCAGCTCGCGACTGTCAGAAAAGCTACGCTGATAAGCGTAGGAAACCTTTGGAATTTCAGGTCGGGGACCGGGTTCTACTTAAAGTCTCACCCTGGAAGGGTGTAGTTCGTTTTGGTAAACGAGGCAAGCTCAATCCACGGTATGTCGGACCGTTCGAAATCATAGAGAAAATAGGCAAAGTGGCCTACAAACTGAACCTACCAGCAGAACTCGGGGGAGTTCACAACGTTTTTCACGTGTCGAATCTGAAGAAGTGTCTGTCGGATGAGACCCTCATAGTTCCTTTGAAGGAGCTCACAATCGATGATCAGTTGCGATTCGTCGAGGAACCTGTTGAAATCAGGGACCGGGATGTTAAGGTCCTCAAGCACACCAGAATACCTCTTGTTCGAGTTCGTTGGAACTCCCGTCGTGTCCCAGAGTTTACCTGGGAACGAGAAGACCAAATGAAACTCAAGTATCCCCAGTTGTTCAAGAACAATGCAACTACTACTGAGGCTGAAGCTACTACAGAATTTCGGGACGAAATTCCAAACCAACGGGGGGATGATGTGACACCCCAGGAAAACCAGTAAACTACACAACACAACTAGCTTCCTCAGTAACCGCATGCTAAATTTCGGGACGAAATTTCTTTCAAGTTGGGGATAATGTGACAACTCGAGTTTCCAAGATTCTGTTTTCGCATTAAATGCACGTTAATTGTTAGGTTGGTGGTTTATGTGATTTGTTTGCTTTGTAACCGTACACGTTTGTGACATGCTAAATGTATTGTGAGTATTGTGTTATGTGATTCAAGCTGGTAACCTGTTTGCTAATCTGTTTAGAAGTTAGAAACTTTAAACTTTACACTCCGAACCAACCCGACGAAACAAGTGCGTTTTGCCAAGAACATCCCGACGAAACAAAGGTTGTTTCGTCACAACCTCTCCGACGAAACGGGTGTTTCGCTGGCCCACGATTCGCCGAGGCCCAGTAAGGGCCCAACTCGTTACGTGAAATATTTATCAAGTATTCTGCTCCATTTGTCACACGTTTGGCAATCAGAAAACCCTAGAACTCTCTGTGCGACAGCAACAACCATTTCTCACCATCATCTTCCTCTCTCGAATTCTTACTTGTTCATCTCGAATCGGTTAGTGTAAAAACCCTATTGTATATATATATATATATATATATCTGTTAATTGGTGCCCTTGTGTGTTTAGGCTAGGGTTAGTAAACATTATGAATTCAGAATCATGGTGTCGTAATATATGTGATGTTGTTCTTGAGTGCTTGACGGTTTCGATGTGTTGGTTGATGTTGACTTTGTATGTTATCAGTGGCGTTGTGATTAAAAGAAACATGATCATCGGATCCGCACATGTCGTGATTCAAGTTGCGTAGGGCCATCTCATGATCTAGGGTTCATGCTAGATGTTGGTTGTTATAGTATGTTTTGGTTAACGATTTCTGTGTGAACGATAATGACTGTATGATTACTGTATTGTATGATGATTTCATGACAGTATGAAACGGCTGTAGATGATTAGGATTTCTGCAATATTGCGAAACTGTTGAAAGATGTTAACTGGTTGACATAACTGACATTCGTGACGAAACGCTACTCTCGGCGAAACAGACATGACGAAACGGATGTTTTCACGAAACGCCGATCTCGACGAAACGAATGCGTTTCGCCGAAATCAATCATGTCGAAACAAGTGTGTTTCGCCGAGGGAGTCACGACGAAACAGGGGTGTTTCATCGAAGGGGTTCATGGCAACACAAGGGTGTTTCGCCGAATGGGTAAACTGCACAGTAACCTGATTTGATTCTGTTAAGAGTTAACCAAGTTAGTTAACTGCCGTTAAGTGTAAAGCATGACTTGTATGAGCTTGAATACGTGTTTAGTGCTATTTGGTGATCATTGCTTCAATATCCACTGTGATTGTGCTTATACGTGAACTTCGTGAATACAAACTGATTATGTATATGTGCGTACTTTAGGACTTGACTGATTGCTTGTGAGCACATACTTTAGCATACCGAGCAAACCAAGGTGAGTTCACACTCTTACCAAGGCATGGGATTCCCGGTGGGTTGGGAATGGGATTGAATGATTACTCATACCTTCGTGGCTACTAGTTTACGTACCACTGTCCTCAGGATGGGAAGGACACCTATAGATACAACTAGACTAGAACACATGGGAAGCTCCCACTAATCTTCGCAAACATGTCTGGGAGGCCGCGATACGAGTACTAATCTTCGCAAACATGTCTGGGAGACCGCGATACAAATACAGATACAACTAGTCTACGACACATGGGAAACCCCCACCAATCTTCGCACACATGTCTGGGAGACCGCGATACAAACTAATACGCTATATGGTCTACCAAACGAGTATATGCTTTACGAAACGAATACTATAACTAAACAACCAACTGTGAACTCGCTCAACTTTGTTGTTGACTCTCTGTTACATGCCTTGCAGGAAGTTAGGTACTCATGGAGCTTGCACTGGGAGGCGCAGTCGTTGTGGGACATGGACAATGGATGCCATGTTAAAACAATATAACATTTTAAACTTATTACTTATGTTTGGGTTTTCACAATTATGCTTCCGCTAAACATTTACTATGCTTTGTTTTGAACACCTTTCATATTGTTTGGTTGAACTACATTTATTATTTATTATGTTCAATGTGATTGGTGGCTTGATCCTGGTCAGTCAAGCCTCCAAGCGGTAGTACTCCGCGTGTGGATTTTGGGGGTGTGACAATTTACATCCACCACCCCCCCCCCCATAACCGAATTTGGTCCCAAGGACCCACAAAATCACCAACCTAAATCCACACCATACTTCACAATCTTGTTCCTAGATTTCCTTCTAATTTTATATTAGATTGATTACTTGATCATGTAAACAAAATATTGAAAGATATCTTTATAAAGCATGGCTCATAGATCACTACATCATTTCAAAATCTTCACACCAGACTTTCACTCTCTTCACCCTCCCTCTCGGCCACCCATAACCGCCACCACCTCCACCATATCACCACCACCTTCTTCCAATTTTAAGCTTCATTCATGTGCTAGAGGGTGATTTGTGAAGATTGTAACTTGTGGAACTCCAAGGAGCTTTATTTCTTGCTTTTCACCATCATTTTCTTCATCTTTTTTAACTAGAGATCATCCCTAGCTATAAGCTAGTAGTAAGTCTTGATTTACTCTTGTTTACTTCCGTTTTGAGTAGTTAAAAGTTGAAGTATGATGAATATCAAGAACACCAAGAACATGAACTAAAAGATTTAAACATAAACCTTTACATAAAGTTTACATGAGAATGAAATGTTGTTAGTAGGATGTGTTATGAATATGTTGTTAATTTCTTAGTGACTCTTGGTTATGTGGTGTTAATCACCATATGGATCTTGTTAAATAATGTTTAGAAACATGATTTAACAAGATTAGAAAGTGATTATGCGTTACATGAAATAACCACTTTCTAGTTAAACATGAACTTGAAAGAAAATGATTTTTCTTGAACTATAATTAAACAAGTAAGTTGAGGATCGTGTAGATCCAAGTTTTACAAAAGGTTATTCTAAATAAACCAAGTTTAAAAATCGATTTTTAAAAGATTATGACTTTTACATACACTTACACATTTTTGGAAATGAAATAAGTGTAAAAACCTTTTATTTACAAGAAGAGTTCAAAAGCTTTATTTTTGTAAAAATTGATTACAAGGTGTAAACACTAAAATTTTATAAGAAAATGATTTGTAAAGAAATAATTACGCTTTGGGAGGTAACTAAGTCCACTAAAAGCTTTACCAAGTTACTACGCATTTTCGGAAAGTGTCAAGTTCATGATTAGTATGTAACACACATAGTTTTCACTCTTGGCGATGTAAAATTTGTTGATGATTATTGTGATTATTTTGAATAGAAAATGATATGCTTATTAGCATGGACGCCTCCATTTACAAAGGAAACTCTGGCGACATTTTCTAAAGATTCCAACACTTAGAAATTTCTTTCTAACGAATGTTTACAAATATGTTTTAAACATTGTCTTTCAAAATAAACTTCGCCATAAGTTTAGTTACGAAATTTCAAAGTACCGGAGGTTGGTTTTCGTAAATAAAAGCGGATAAATATATACTTAGAGTATATATTTCATACTAATACACTTCTGTGAATACTTGTTATTTTGTGGAATAGTTATATTATTTTAGGGGAAAATAATATAATTTACCAATTTACCATGACAATTACAACTCCAAAGTAATACCAAAAATTACAAGGAATAAATATGTAAGTTACACAACTGTCATTGTGAAACCAAACGCGAAAACGTAACTTATGAAATATTTCGGAAAACACCGTTACAATACATTTTTGGTAATACTATTTTGGAAATGAAAGAAGTAAAAATATGATTTTGTACATATTACCAAGTATATCATATTTTCGACAAAGAGAAAATATATTATTTTTGGGAGGTTAAAAAAATATATATTTTCTTAGCATATAGAATATATATGATTTTGGGAAAAGATATACTTTCTGGACGATACATTATTTTTGGGACAAAATAAGTTATTGTATATTTTCTAAAGTGGGACTTGGAAATATGTGTGTTTTGGAAATATATATTGGGAATATATTGACGTATCTTTATTTGGAATAATACACTGGAATACGACGCCAATACCTGGCAAGTTATACGAACACAAGAATACGAATACACAAGTATGAAATACTCCCATCCTTGGGAAGGAAATGCGAATAACAATACTTGAGAAGTGTTATTACAAAAATATTGGAAACACTCTAAAACGTAACTCAAAGGCACTAATCAATACTAAGACAAGGCACGACCCGCTCGTCTAATAGACGTTAGTACACTGTAGGTAGTCATGTTTGCGGAGGAGACTTGGGTTACACAGACTGAAGACGCAATGCTGTGAGTTCATGTCCCCCTTTTCTATTAACTGTTTTTCAGTTTTATACTTCGGGGGTGAAATACATGTTACAATTATACAGACATTTTTATACATGGTATGATTAGCCTAAGGAGGGTTTACTACTTAGGTCATGTGAGAGGGTAGGCGGATACTTAAGGCTATTAATCCTCGTTGTAGGACCGAGTGACATGAGTGATAGATCTATTCAGGTGAAGCGAGCCCCACTCCTG
Organism: Helianthus annuus; assembly: GCF_002127325.2. Taxonomy (NCBI): domain Eukaryota; kingdom Viridiplantae; phylum Streptophyta; class Magnoliopsida; order Asterales; family Asteraceae; genus Helianthus; species Helianthus annuus. The sequence continues at coordinate 141,589,794 of NC_035436.2, forward strand.
AATCCGCTGGATGGACCATGTGGTGACTATGTCTTACAGCCGAAAGCCCGGTACAAAATCTGCTAGGTTTGAGTCTTCCTGCATCACTTCACACATATCAATGGCCTTGCAAACCATTGGTGATCTCTATTTCCTTATTGCTACATACCAGGGAGTTACATACATACTTACAACGTTTCAAAGGTTTATTCATACACACAAACGAACACATGAACTCGCTCAACTTTTGTTGATGTTTTTCAAACCACATGTATTTCAGGGACATTGTAAAGAGGATCTGGTGGGCGTTGGAAGTTTTTATGTTACGTTAAGGATAAAGATGTCATCCATGGTCTTTGAGTTTGTTAGTATGTCTTATTCCTGGACGAGACACGTCCTCCAAACCTTGGTGTTATTCATTAACTTTTGACGAGTCTTTAATAAGCTCATAAACAATATGTGTGATTTGTAAAACTTGAATTTGGAGTCTACCTTTTTGAACGATGTCGTTATGTTTTACACTTATTAAATGGATGGCAAACCTATGGTTTTATCATGTAGTTGATGTTATGATTGAATGCAATGATATTAAGAAAGTCACACCATAATCACGCTTCCGCAAAAGTTAGGGTGTGACAGCTTGGTATCAGAGCTTCGATCGTAGCGAACTAGGATTCATTCTCGAGTCTAGACTACGATCAATAGGGCTCTCACGAAAATGCTTTTACAAACATGTTTTCATTGCATACACAAAACGCCCAGATCCAGGGAACAAACATTTTTACAAACAAAAGGCACATATACACATCTCAAAATTCACGTTCATAATTCAGTCTTAGAGACTAAGGGAGGTTCAGTCTTAGAGACTGAGGGAGTTCAGCCTTAGAGGCTGGGGATGTTCAGTCTTAGAGACTAAGGGGTTCAATCTTAGAGATTGGGGAGGTTCAGTCTTAGAGGCTGGGGAAAAATTTAGTCTTAGAGACTAGGAGGTTTGGTCTTAGAGACCAGGGAGTTAGTCCTAGAGACTGGGGAAGTTGGTCTTAGAGACCAGGGAGTTGGTCCTAGAGACCAGAGAATTAGTCTGAGAGACTAGGGATTTCAGTCTAAGAGACTGGGTGGGATAGTCTGGGGAAGACTAGGAGGATTACTTGCTTACATTGTTATCACATACATGCTTAATTGCTGATTATTGATAAACGTGCATATGTGGAAACGGTTTGCATACGCTAACTGATAATGATTACTATGGAAATACATACTATGACTACCATGTACCGATACACATTTCGCCTTGATCAAAAACCGGGTTGTCGAACATTGATGACCCTATGGCCGCCACCACAAATAATAAGACTGCACTTGCGCCGGAGATATTTACGCCAGACACGGAGAGTGATCCTGATATGCTGACCAAGGGCAAGGACGATTTACAACGGTCCACGCTACCCGATTGTGGCGATAGTTTACCCTTGCTGATGGCTTCTCTGACAAGAATCCTCTTGTCACTCTTGTTTCAGTCCATGACCACTTCATCACTGGTCATCCCGATGGCGAACACAACATGGCTCCAATCCTCGACAATGCGCCTTTGTGGACATTCCTTCCGAAGTTTGGCTACTCGGCGAATAATTGATGAGGACTTTGATCCTTCTGATAACGCCCATGATGATGGGAAGATAGACGAAAACATTGTTACTAAATTCACATCTGGAGGCCCCTGTTAGCAAGCTATCCTCTTATTCTAATATGCACTCAATTTTAGACTCCTTTGAGTATGTGAAATCTGCAGCCTTGCAAACGGCCGGATTACAGCTCTCTACTACTGACACAGGCGACGACGTCATGGCTGCTGCACTATCACCTGCTCGAGGGATACACCGTTACTCGACCCAGAGCCTGCTCCTGAGTCAGCTCCTGTTCCTTTTGGGTCAGCTCGATGTTGCACCTACTGATCCTGCACCCTTGATTGATCATGACCCTGTTTCTTTTTGGTTTACCAGGCATTGCACCCCTTATATCTGACCCAGTACCTACACCTGACGATCTCCTTATTGGTTGAGACGTTTGTTTGTGCACCCGCGACCACTGATGTTGCTCCTTCTCTCCTATGGAGACCGACGTCCATTGCACTGGCATGCCTATCGCTTTCTCTTAGGACTTGCCCGCACCCCGGAAGGGTACTCTAGGTCGGCACCCGCGTAACGATCCATATTGCTGCTGCAGCATTTTCTACGACCTCACAGGCCGCACCGATTACTACTTTCACCTCTACATCGCTGGATGAGCCATTTCGATGGTTCTTATCATACGCTACGCTAATATTAGACCCTTACACTATGGAGGCTAAACACGGGATGAGTACACCTGTCACATCAACTACAGTCTGAGGTTATAAGTCGCAGAGTTTTGGAGCTTGAGCTGACACCACGTCCTCCACCCTGTCTATTGCCAGCATACTTTGATCCTCCCCATATATCAAGGATCCTTTTTTCTCTCACCCGTTGCTATTACACCTTTCCCAGGTTCCTGATGCTCATTTCTTTACTGTCAAGAGGCAGAGCCGATAATTACTTCGACATGTACACAAGCCCGAGGAGGAAGTCCACGCATGTTAACAGTTCACTTTTCTTTCCTCCTCCACCTCAGACACCGGTATAGTGGGTTCTGGATTATGCGGATTGCATTACATTTGGTAAAGACACTAATGATAAGCTGGAATTGTGGAGACTTTTGAAGACCACATCTGACTAGGTAATTTTAATACACTGATATACTTTTTGGACAAGGGTAGGGTGACCCTGAGTCCCTTTTGATGCGACACATTTTGTAAGACAATGCAATGGTGGTCAGAGAATAATGAGGGTCTAATCATCATTAAACATGCGACGATACTTTGTGGCTAATAAACAATGAAGGTTCAGTCGCTATGTCCTCGTTAAGCGCGTTGTTGATCTATATGTGTGTACTATAATTATAACGCCACGTGCTTACTTGCTACGCTCCCATTAAACACAATTCCCAAATTACTTGGTTGTGCTATGATTATGCTACTACTTGATTGGTTGGTATAATGATCTATTATGTGTATGTACGTATGACCACTAAACAACTAAATGCACTCCTTGAACAAATAAGACTTGACCTAACCAATCTTCTTCTTAGAAGATGTCGATACAAGGGAACATCGCTACCAACAACCCTCCGCCAACAACAGCGGCAGAACTACAAGAGCGCATCTCACAGACTATTGCAGAACTCGAGGCCCTTCGCTCCGAACACAGCGAAGGCTGCACCTACAAGCAGTTCTTAGACCACAAACCTCAAGAATTTGACGGCACCGGGGGTGCCTTAGCCTTCGTGCGCTGGATTGAGAAAACGGATTCTGTCATACGATTGAGCAAATGTGCCCCAGAACATCAGGTCACGTACATAACTGGACTGTTTGTAGATGGGGCTCTGTCATTGTGGAACCTTCATGTTCAGATAATGGGCGAGACCACTGCGTATGCTTTGACATGGGACGAACTGAAAGAACTGATGCGTAAGAGATATTGCTCGAGGGCAGAAGTCCAGAGGTTGGAAACTGAACTGTGGAACTTGAAAATGGAAGGACCAAAGATAGCTGAGTATGTGCAGAGGTTTAACGATTTATCACAAGTTGCTACGCTCCTGGTGGGACCAGAGTTTAAAAGAATTGAACGTTTCATAGGGGGATTGGCACCATAGATTCTAAGCCTGGTAACAACATCTAAACCTTCAAAGATCTCCGAGGCTATCGACACAAGTGTTGCTCTCACTGAAGAAGCGGTTAGGCTAGGAAAATTTTCCAGTAAGGAAAAGAAAGAGGAGACGCTTGTAGAGCCATCAGGAGATAACAAGAGAAAGCTCACAAATTTTAAAAAGATTACTCTAGTGAGTAACAAGAAGAAGGCCAAAAAGGGAAAAGACTACATGGGTATCCTGCCTAAGTGCGAAAATTGTCTACGCTATCATGTCGGGCGATGTAAATATGGAAAATGTGATAGATGTGGCAAGAGAGGGCATCCTAAGGAAACTTGTAAGCAAGACACTGAACATAGAAATAGAGGCCAAGATGGCAGCGAGAATCACGTAGAAAGCAACGACAACGACAAAGGCAGGACGAGTGACATTGCAGAACTCGAGGCCCTTCGCTCCGAACACAGCGAAGGCTGCACCTACAAGCAGTTCTTAGACCACAAACCTCAAGAATTTGACGGCACCGGGGGTGCCTTAGCCTTCGTGCGCTGGATTGAGAAAACGGATTCTGTCATACGATTGAGCAAATGTGCCCCAGAACATCAGGTCACGTACATAACTGGACTGTTTGTAGATGGGGCTCTGTCATTGTGGAACCTTCATGTTCAGATAATGGGCGAGACCACTGCGTATGCTTTGACGTGGGACGAACTGAAAGAACTGATGCGTAAGAGATATTGCTCGAGGGCAGAAGTCCAGAGGTTGGAAACTGAACTGTGGAACTTGAAAATGGAAGGACCAAAGATAGCTGAGTATGTGCAGAGGTTTAACGATTTATCACAAGTTGCTACGCTCCTGGTGGGACCAGAGTTTAAAAGAATTGAACGTTTCATAGGGGGATTGGCACCACAGATTCTAAGCCTGGTAACAACATCTAAACCTTCAAAGATCTCTGAGGCTATCGACACAAGTGTTGCTCTCACTGAAGAAGCGGTTAGGCTAGGAAAATTTTCCAGTAAGGAAAAGAAAGAGGAGACGCTTGTAGAGCCATCAGGAGATAACAAGAGAAAGCTCACAAATTTTAAAAAGATTACTCTAGTGAGTAACAAGAAGAAGGCCAAAAAGGGAAAAGACTACATGGGTATCCTGCCTAAGTGCGAAAATTGTCTACGCTATCATGTCGGGCGATGTAAATATGGAAAATGTGATAGATGTGGCAAGAGAGGGCATCCTAAGGAAACTTGTAAGCAAGACACTGAACATAGAAATAGAGGCCAAGATGGCAGCGAGAATCACGTAGAAAGCAACGACAACGACAAAGGCAGGACGAGTGACAAACAAAAACGTGCTCAAGGTTGTCTTAACTGTGGGAGCAAGAAGCATTCAGAAAATACTGCCCTCAGAAGAATCAGGCGCAAGGATAAAAGCTCAGTAGCAGAGCTAGGGGAGCACACCAGGAATCCAAGCGTGGATATCGGTACGTCCAATATTACTCAACGTTATGCATCTGTGCTGCTAAATACTGTTGCGAATATTAGCTACGCATTTCTAGAGTTTGAGAGTATACTTGGTTTAGTAGCAAGTAAGTTAGATAATCCGCACTCGAAAGAACTAGCTAATGGGAAGCTAGTGGAGGCCAACGAGGTAATTGAAAACGACAGGATAGAACCCAGAGAGCGTAAGTTTACGCTTGACCTACTACCAGTTGAATTGGGTAGCTTCGACAAGGTAATTGGATGGATTGATTGTCAAGTGATCAAGCGGAGATTGATATCCACGTCCCGATGGCGAACGAAGGAACGATCGAGACTCGGGAAGCAGGATACACCTCTATAGATTACTAATTTTTTGGAGGCACGGAAGTTGTTGCATAAAGGATGTGTTGTTTCTTGGCATATGTCGTGGACGAGGGAGCCGAAGAACCAAAACTCGAAGGTATTCCCATGATAAGAATAATACCCTGAAGCCTTCCCCGAAGACTTACCAGAATTATCTTCTCAACGACTAGTCGAATTTTGCATCAATTTGATTCCAGGCGTCGCGCCTGTAGTCGATGCACCTTAGCGACTTACACCTTCGGAGATGCAAGGATTGCTAGTGTAACCTCAATAATTGATAGAGAATGGAGATAACAGACCAAGATTCCCTTTTGGGTAACCCCACCTCTGCTCGTCAATAAGAAGGACGATATCTTTCGCTCGAAAATCAACTACCAGGAGCCGAACGAGCTAACCAACAAGAGTCGGTGACTCTTGCTAAGGATTAACGAATTACTTATTTGACTAACTAAGGGAATCCAACTACTACTTCACGACTGGTCAATGATCGAGTGTCATTAGCTGTGAATTCAGGAAGAAAGTATACCGGGGAAATTGTGGGCCAATAACTTGTTTTAACGTACACAAGAATGGTGCTTCCTACACGACGCACGGAACAATTCTACACCAACTACGAAACCTTGAGGATCCAGAAAACATATACTTAGGACCTTTGGGAACCAGGTCCAAACTCGTAAAGGTTGTTGTTTAGGAACCATATTTGTTAACCCAATCAAACACCATTAACCTGACATATATGCCATTTCAGTTAACAAAACAGAAAGTACTTAAACTTCTTTCGTTTAAATCTTCACTTTTGCTTCTAGCGATAGATGCATGTATCTCTACTCCCCTTAATGGTAGTTGCATCGCAATGATTCTCTTCGCTGAGAGCGAACACACATTTGCATCGATATTTGGTCATCACCTTATACTCATTATGTCATTACTTGAAAACTCATATGTTACGCATGCACTATTTGCTATGCATGCGGTTTCATTTCAAACGCTTCATTGAAGTTCGAATATTATGTTGCTAAATCTAATCACTGGTTTGTGATCCGAATGACCTACATTATTGTAATTATCGACTCTGTTGTTATCAAGTCAACACACTCTCTCGAAACTCCTTTTTATTTCGAGTTACATTCATGGTTTATCTTTACAACCATGCCGAGATTCCTTTGTTGATACATACGTTTATTGTCGAGTTACGCTAAAACCAAGTTCAACTGCTTGAACTTATTCATCTCGCATGTTCGGTTTAAGACATCATATGATGTATTGAGAGCATCATATTCAAATAATTGACAAAGATTCTTTTGTTTCGAGTCGTAGTGGACTTGTTTGGTCTACGACTCCACTAAATCATTTGTTGGTTATGACCCCTTGTGGGGATACTTTCACAAAATTGAAGCTTGCGCTAAGTTGGTTACGCACCTCATACACGGATTTAATTGTTTATTTATTGACTTGCTCTAAATCCGTTTTGTTTATCACAATCAAAGCAGTCTCAACACAGTTATGTGTTAAGACAATGGTACATAGATTCATTTCATAGCACAGTGTACCACCTAATGATTCTTTCGTTATAAATTGAATACCCTGCAGTACTTATTCCTTTCTCACCTTCGATCAAAACAGCGGCTCTTTGATGTTCCATATTCAACTGGAAACCTTATGACATTATGTAAATCAAATCTTCTGTCTTGTTTCGGTACACGTTCATTTAATTTCCAACACGGTGAACTTGTTCAGTCACCGCTATACTTGAATTATGTCATTGCGACACCCTGTGGTGTCATTACAAACTTGTAACTTGTGTTAATCAGGGTCAACCGTTTCACACAAAACTGCATATACTTTCGTTTGACTTGTCATTTAAGCATTTCTGATGCAACTACGAATTAAGACAATGATACACCAGATTCGCTTGTATTTCATTCGGTGTACTTTCGAAATTTAAGGATGTCAACACCCTAAACCTTACCATTCATTTACTCGGGATTTGACAGATCATTTTACTATGACATTTGAGTTGTTGATTTTGAAATCATATAGCGGATGCTATGGTTTGTGGAAACTCGTTGCATATTGCGATCGATCATTTGGGGATCTTATTAGTCAAAACTCCTCTTTTGTAGAACCCATGTTAACTGGGTAACACTAGACTATACGTCAAATACGTCTTGCACATTTGACATCAAATGCTAAAAGCACACACCTTTTAACCATAGGATTCAGATTGTTATATATTCTTGGACTCACCTGATGTGAGTAAGGTTTGATTCAGTTTGGTGATTACCTACCTCGGTATTATTCCTATACATACACGCATGATGTAACCATAAGGAGTTAAGGTAGTACAAATTTAGAGGACGGAATTTTCTTAACAGGGGGAGAATGTGACAACTGTCAAATTTGCATGTATCCGTACAATTAATTAATTTTAATTATGTGCTTAATGACTGTGCTAGATTACAACTGACAATTTAAACTGCTTTCTGATTTTTGTTACATACATACATATGCATCACATTTCATACTGTCACTCCATTTATTACACACAAACCTTAGTGACATACTTGATGCACAAAGCACAGTTAGCACACTGAACGGATAATTCAGAAACATGTTGACAATGCCAGCACATGTACAGACTATGTTTTTAGACCCAATATGGTCCAGGGACAAGGTACTACACTAGTATGGAGTGTGGGGAAGTGAGGACCGTAAAACTGCGTCACTAGGTGATAGTTAAAGTGCCGGGAAGTGCCAAAAACACACTTTAAGTGCAGAATTCTGCATTTACTAATAAAATTCAGCATTTGAACATGCTAGTAGGGTGCAAAAATATGACAGAATGGTCCTGAATGTTTTTCTAAGTGCCGGGAATTAATTGTGTTACAAAAATATATATAAAAGACACTTTACGGAATAATTAAACACTTTAACGGAACGATATCCAACCGAACAACCGGACATTACCCGGGACACCAAATCTCTGCCAAACACATTGTTTAATCATTTCTTGACTAGTCATGATCCCCGAACACCCTAACACCCACTAAATATCAACTAACTAACATGTGTAAGTGCATACTTGGATTTCAACTTATGTTTACCATCTAGTCACAAAATTTACATCCAACCCCCCCCACCCCCATAACCGAATTCGGTCCCAAGGACCCACAAAATCACTAACCTAAATCCACACCATACTTCACAATCTTGTTCCTAGATTTCCTTCTAATTTTATATTAGGTTGATTACTTGATCATGTAAACAAAATATTGAAAGATATCTTTATAAAGCATGGCTCATAGATCACTACATCATTTCAAAATCTTCACACCACACTTTCACTCTCTTCTCCCTCCCTCTCGGCCACCCATAACCGCCACCACCTCCACCATATCACCACCACCTTCTTCCAATTTTAAGCTTCATTCATGTGCTAGAGGGTGCTTTGTGAAGATTGTAACTTGTGGAACTCCAAGGAGCTTTATTTCTTGCTTTTCACCATCATTTTCTTCATTTTTTTAACTAGAGATCATCCCTAGCTATAAGCTAGTAGTAAGTCTTGATTTACTCTTGTTTACTTCCATTTTGAGTAGTTAAAAGTTGAAGTATGATGAGTATCATGAACACCAAGAACATGAACTAAAAGATTTAAACATAAACCTTTACATAAAGTTTACATGAGAATGAAATGTTGTTAGTAGGATGTGTTATAAATATGTTGTTAATTTCTTAGTGACTCTTGGTTATGTGGTGTTAATCACCATATGGATCTTGTTAAATAATGTTTAGAAACATGATTTAACAAGATTAGAAAGTGATTATGCGTTACATGAAATAACCACTTTCTAGTTAAACATGAACTTGAAAGAAAATGATTTTTCTTGAACTATAATTAAACAAGTAAGTTGAGGATCGTGTAGATCCAAGTTTTACAAAAGGTTTTTCTGAATAAACCAAGTTTAAAAATCGATTTTTAAAATATTGTGACTTTTACATACACTTACACATTTTTGGAAATGAAATAAGTGTAAAAACCTTTTATTTACAAGAAGAGTTCAAAAGCTTTATTTTTGTAAAAATTGTTTACAAGTTGTAAACACTAAACTTTTGTAAGAAAATGATTTTTAAAGAAATAATTACGCTTTGGGAGGTAACTAAGTCCACTAAAAGCTTTACCAAGTTACTACGCGTTTTCGGAAAGTGTCAAGTTCATGATTAGTATGTAACACACATAGTTTTCACTCTTGGCGAAATTTCCTAAAATTTCCAACCGTTAGAAATTTCTTTCTAACGAATGTTTACAAATATGTTTTAAACATTGTCTTTCAAAATAAACTACGCCATAAGTTTAGTTACGAAATTTCAAAGTACCGGAGGTTGGTTTTCGTAAATAAAAGTGGATAAATATATATTTAGAGTATATATTTCATACTAATACGCTACTATGAATACTTGTTATTTTGTGGAATAGTTATATTATTTTAGGGAAAAATAATATAATTTACCAATTTACCATGACAATTACAACTCCAAAGTAATACCAAAAATTACAAGGAATAAATATGTAAGTTACACACTTGTCATTGTTAAACCAAACGCGAAAACGTAACTTATGAAATATTCCGGAAGACACCATTACAATACATTTTTGGTAAATACTATTTTGGAAATGAAAGAAGTAAAAATATGATTTTGTACATATTACCAAGCATATCATATTTTCGACAAAGAGAAAATATATTATTTTTGGGAGGTTAAAAAAATATATATTTTCTTAGCATATAGAATATATATGATTTTGGGAAAAGATATACTTTCTGGACGATACATTATTTTTGGGACAAAATAAGTTATTGTATATTTTCTAAAGTGGGGCTTGGAAATAAAAGTGTTTTGGAAATATATATTGGGAATATATTGACGTATCTTTATTTGGAATAATACACCGGAATACGATGCCAATACCTGGCAAGTTATACGAACACAAGAATATAAATACACAAGTATGAAATACTCCCATCCTTGGGAAGGAAATGCGAATAACAATACTTGAGAAGTGTTATTACAAAAATATTGGAAACACTCTAAAACGTAACTCAAAGGCACTAATCAATACTAAGACAAGGCACGACCCGCTCGTCTAATAGACGTTAGTACACTATAGGTAGTCGTGTTTGCGGGGGAGACTTGGGTTACACAAACTGAAGACGCAATACTGTGAGTTCATGTCCCCCTATTCTATTAAATGTTTTCAGTTTTATACTTCGGGGGTGAAATACATGTTACAATTATACAAACATTTTTATACATGGTATGATTAGCCTAAGGAAGGTTTACTACTTAGATCATGTGAGTGGGTAGGCGGATACTTAAGGCCATTAATCCTCGTTGTAGGACCGACGGACATGAGTGATAGATCTATTCGGATATAGCGAGCCCCACTCCTGAGTCCGCTGGATGGACCATGTGGTGACTATGTCTTACAGCCGGAAGCCCGGTACGAAATCTGCTAGGTTTGAGTCTTCCTACATCACTTCACACATATCAATGACCTTGTAAACCATTGGTGATCTCTTTTTCCTTATTGCTACATACCAGGGACTTACATACATACTTACAACATTTCAAAGGTTTATTCATACACACGAACGAACACATGAACTCGCTCAACTTTTGTTGATGTTTTTCAAACCACATGTATTTCAGGGACATTGTAAAGAGGATCTGGTGGGCGTTGGAAGTTTTTATGCTGCGTTAAGGATAAAGATGTCATCCATGGTCTTTGAGTTTGGTTAGTGTGTCTTATTCCTGGACGAGACACGTCCTCCAAACCTTGGTGTTATTCATTAACTTTTGACGAGTCTTTAATAAGCTCATAAACAATTTGTATGATTTGTAAAACTTGAATTTGGAGTCTACATTTTTGAACGATGTCGTTATGTTTTACACTTATTAAATGGATGGCAAACCTATGGTTTTATCATGTAGTTGATGTTATGATTGAATGCAATGATATTAAGAAAGTCACACCATAATCACGCTTCCGCAAAAGTCAGGGTGTGACAAGATACAAGTTACAGTCCGTGAGGACTTACACGACGCACGCGTCGATGCAAATGATAACTTTTGACTAAAAGAAAGAATGCCTTGAAAATGGAATTAGGTTCGTTTGGTCTAAACCAAAAGAACTACTTAAAGAAGGTTTCGGGGACGAAACCTCTTTATGGGGGGTAGACTTGTAACACCCCGAAAATATTAGAAATTGATATTTATTTACACACACACACACACACACATATATATATATATATATATATATCTATATATATATATATATATATATGTTGGTTTAACCAAAGAATAACGAGACTATGATTAATTAACCTAGTTAAAAATATCTAAGGAATAATAAAGAAAACTTGAAATGTTGGTATTTTATAAAACTTGAAAATACCTTGAGGGACCAAAATGGCCAAGTTTGAAAGTGAAAATACTTATAGGTAAAATAGAATCAAAACACACAGTTGGTGTATGTTTTGGTTGACACTTTCACAGAGCCAAGAAAGGGGCTCTTCCTTTGAACCCTAAATCACAAGATACAATCAAATTCAACAAGGAAATCAAGTCTAAATCAAAAACCAAGCTGAAATTAGTGATCACTCAAGTGAAGGGATCACAAGGTATGTCTAATTTTCATATTTGGTGAAGTTATGATTTTATGATGAACACTCAAAATCAAATTCTGGAATGAATGTTAAAAGAATGAGTGATATTGTGATGAATCCATGTCTAGGAACAAACCCTAGTTGAAAAATTGAGGAATTAAGATTGAGAAATAGGAATTTGATAACCACTTATATATGTGTAAGTGGGTTTTTATATCATTGTAATGAACACAAGATTTAGTATGTTAAATTGCGAGAAAATTGATGTTATGATGCAAGATAGTGATATTGTTCATGAATACTAGACCAAGGGTTTGATTTTGATAACATAAACTTGGTTAAAAGTTAGTAATGGACTTGATAAAAGTAGTATAAAAATCTTGCCCGTAAGGTGTTTGTTAAAATGCCTAAACGAATGTTCATAAGTTGAAATTTTGAACGAAACGCGTAATCGACGAATTTGATAAATCGCGTGTAATATGTGATAATAAGAGTTCTAAACACGGTGTTGGTTGAACTCTATAGGCAAAGCGGGTGAATCTTCAAGCGGTCAAGTTGGAGCGGACGCGCGCTTGAAGGTACGCAACTTTTACTTTCGTTACATTATGCATAAACATTGTTCTTAGAAATGTTAATGGAATTATCGTGTGATATATGAATTTGGTATGTCATAGAAGTGACAAAGTTCGCTCGACAACCAAACGGGTCAAAATGTATGATTAGAATATGTTTGGAAAGTCATAGAAGTGACGAAGTTCACTCGACAAACCGAACAGGTCAAAATAAACGGTTAAAGTATGTTTGGTAAAGTCAATGAAGTGACGAAGTTCACTCGACAAACCGAACGGGTCAAAATAAACGGTTAAAGTATGTTTGGTAAGTCAATGAAGTGACAAAGTTCACTCGAAAACCAAAGGGTCAAAACAATATCAAATTTGGTAATATTGAAGTGATTTGAATGTCACTCGTTGAATATGAATTATGAGAGCATGGGCTGGGAACGGACACACCAAAAGGATAAGTTTGCCTTAAAAGAACCCATGATATTGGGTCAAAAGTTTAGAATCATAATTTGTTGAAATAGTAATAATGTTCATCGCGACATATTGCGTGCGTAAATCTTGGGAATGGTAGTGAAACGCCAATGTTGACAAGCCCGGGGAAATGGGTAACTTTGTTTAGATACCAATAGGAATGAACTATGTGAAGTTTGTCATATAACCAAACGGGTCGAATAAATAAAAAGGGGATTTATAGGCGATCGTTCTATAAACAAGATTTTTACGCAAATAATGATGATAAACGGTTCCGTATTTAAATTAGGACATGTAGGAAAAATAATCACGAAAAACGGACTTGTAGAACGAAAGATACAGGAGTTTTAAGTTGGAATTTTGGTTAAAGATTGAGCTGGGCAAAGTGCAGCTCAACAAAACAACTTTCTGTCGAAAAGTGGTCGTCGCTCCCCGCGACGGAGATCTTAAAGTCTGTCGCGCCCCGCCAGAGGCTGTGGCAGCCCGCGAAGGACTGAGGCTAAATCTGTTGCGGGCCGCGAACAAAGTGTAGAGCTGGCAAATTTTTTGATCTTTTTAAATTTTGCATTCCGGACTTGTATAAACTTGTTATTTGATCATCAAAACTAACTTTTATGTTGGTTTTGAACTTAGGTGATCATAGTGACCTCTCGGATGAACATCAAGCAATTTCCAAGAACCGAACACAAGACTTTTGAAGCTTCCACAAGAATATCATTTTGTTTAGTTAAATGTGAAACATGAAAACACTTGGTGCTATATTTCGAATGTTTTAAACTAATATGGATGTTAACCATATAAAATTTTTTGTAATGTCGCATTTACATTTTAATGTGTAATTAATATATTATATTGTGTTTAAAATGAGACGGGTCTTACAATAAGCATTACATATGTCTATTAAATAATAGTTTAACATTATAAATACCAACTACTTCTATAAGGTTGTTTTGTTGTATTATATGTTTTCTAAGATTATGTTGATGCTAGTTGGTTACATCCACGTTGTGACTGGTTGTTTACTATTATTCTTTTATAATATGATTGGAGTAACTAAGAGCGCAAAAGATACTTTCAGCAAACTAATTATGATAATGCTCATCAAAACTATAATTTAAATAATGTCATTATTTAAATTGCTATATACATTGAAATAAAACTATTAGATATGGTAATCATAACATAACATATCATTAATTTCAATTATAAGTCCTACTATCTTCCAAACATTACCCATACCAACGATTTTAAACGAATAATAACTAAAAATAAAACCGTAATCAATGTATGTAAGTTAGAAATGGTCATTAAGCTCTTCTCTTAAGACTGGAAGCTAGAATCTTGGAAATCACTTTGTTAATCACCCCCACTAAATTAAACTGATTGGCCTATAATCATTCAAGCCCACGGGAATAAGGGCAATGAATGAGGTTGCACATCCTTTATTAATCACACTGTTTTCGATAAATATTGCATGAGGCTCACAAAATCTGCCTCGAAATACCTTCAAAAGTGTTTCACAAACCTAAAATTCAGCCCATCGGGCCCCGGGGCTCGATCGCCACCACAGGCAAAAACTGCCTCTTTTATTTCATCCAACGAGAAATTTTCCACCAAACTAAGCGCTTTGACCTCGGATAATTTCTTCACATTAAAGCACAACAGATTAGGCTGGATCAGGAGATCGTCTTTAAATTTGTCTCTAAAAACCGAAAGACAAACTTCTTTATTCGAGTCGGTTCCGAGTACCACGACCCATTAATATTCAGCCCATGAAAGCTTTCTTGTTGTTGACCATAGAATGGAAAAACTTCGAATTCTCATCCCCGTCCTTAGCCCATCTGACCCGTGATCTTTATCTCAGGTTCTTCGTCTTATTCTCCTCGATTCCTTTGACCACTTTCTTGTTTTTAGCAACCATCCACTTCTCATTCTTCAAGAAGATCCATTTCCTTCATTATTTTTTTCCAACTCTTCTAACTCCAAACGGGCTCTCAACTCCTCCAGGCCATCTTTCTTAGTCATCTCATCCCGCCAATCTTTAGTATATTTCCTAATGATACTGAATTTTTCTAAGAAAATAATATCCGGCGGCCCAACACCCGAGAATGAGCTCAAGGCGTTATAAATAGCTTCCTCATACCCCGTACGGCCACGAAATAAAAACCCTAAAAGGCCTTGGCCCGAAGTTCGAACTAGAGGTAATTAAGATAAGAGGGTTGTGATCAGACAAATGTTTCGGAAGCGCCCCGAAGACACGCCCCTGACCACCACCTGTTAAAAAAACCCGCGCACATGAGAAAACACTCGGAGATACGCTTCCTCCAACTTTACTAGAAACAATCGACCCATTTGTTGTTTGATTGATTGAATGTACAAGATGAGAAAAGAAAGGTGGAGAATTTGGGAGGATTCAACCAACATTAAGTGCACGCAATCCGACCCCACTAATCTTTTTGCCAAGTGTTGTTGAAATTGAGCAATTGATTAACCGGTCAAAGGAGTTGTTGACCAAAGTCATGAAGATGGTAAAGAACAAGGGCGTAGTAGCGACGATGTTGTGGAAGTCGTTGCACTTAGATCATTTATTTCTTTCTCTCACATTTACCTTCCATGGCGAAACCTTTGTCAGATCATTTCAACCGTCGATTGAAACCACCTGATTCAATGCACTCGGATCGATTTTGAGAGGTTCGATCTGATTGTTCTTTTTTTCCCTGATTTCATTTTGTTTTGATGCCTTCTTCGTTTACTTACATGTTTGATCTATACACGTATGTATTTGTTGTTAACTTGAATCGTTTGTTTTTTTTATTTAGATGTTGATAAACTTTGAAGAAGAAGCATCAAACTCAACAACCATGCGTCCATGCATTTAACTCTACTTCTAAATCTAGATATTTATCCAATATTAGATATTTATAGAGAATATTAGATATTTACTTTTAACCTCATTCGAAGAAACATATTTTATATACCCACGGTACCAGGTGATATTTTTGACAATGACTAGAAATGAATATCCACATATAACATTCATATTTGTTTAAATCATATTATCGTTGCTGTGAAGCTAGACTACTTAATAAAAACACATATAAAGATCCCTAGTTCAAATTTGAAAAAAAAAATTATAATAATGATTATTGGTGTAAAAAAAATTAGCATTAGTTGTTTACATAATAAAAACATCTAATCTATACTATATAATAAAAGAAACCAATAAAGGGACACTTGTCATCATTCTAGACTATCCTTAATTATAAGTAATTATTATTTAATTTAAATTATTACTCATTTATTTTTTTTTAAACAATTGAAAACATTCTTGATTTACCATATAACTTTATAGATTCTAAAAAACTAATTCATACTCGTATGAATATATCATTACATATACCAATATGATTTTTTTAAATATCTATCTATCTATCTATATAGTATATAATAAAAGAAACCAATTGATAGACACTTATCATTATTCTAGACCATCCTTAATTATAGATAATTATTATTTAATTTAAATTATTATTACTTGTCATTATTCTAGACCATCCTTAATTATAGATAATTATTATTTAATTTAAATTATTTAATATTAATAAAATTAGTATAAATCTTATCAACTCTAGATCATTGGCATAAATTTAACTGCAAATCGTAAAGTTTTATGTAAACTAAAAAGTATTGTTTCACTTAATAGTAGATAAACATGCATATTATTTATTGTTAACTATGAGAAATTATATTAAACAATTTATAAATCCTACAAAAAATTTAGAATAGTATTAACCTAATTTAAAAAATAATAAAAAATCCTTTTTGATTTAGAAAGATTTTTTTAACAATAGATAAACCCGTATAATACGCATGGTTTTTAAAGATAATTTTTTTTATTTGCTATATAAAATTAAATTTATGCAACCCGTACAATACACGGAGTTTTTTTTAAATATAACTTTTTTATTATTTAGTAAATAAAAGAGTTAATTACATAGTTAGTCCATGTGGTTTACACAAATTAACAATCTAAGGTACTAATAGTTTAAAATCACTTCTTAGGGTACTAACTTTAAATTTTTTAATATGTGGGGATATTAACGCTAATTCCTTGGTTAACTATTTGTACCTTAGATTGTTAGTTTGTGTAAACCACAAGGACTAACTATGTAATTAATACCCACACATGTTAAAAAATGGAAAGTTAATACCCTAAGAAGTAATTTTAAATTATTAGCATATTAGATTGTTACTTTGTGTAAACCACATGGACTAACTATGTAATTAATTCTAAATAAAATAAAATTACATTTCTTCCACCCGTGAATACACAATGTTTTTTTTAATATAACTTTTTAATTGTTTGGTATATAAAATTACATTTATTCAACCCACACAATACACGAGGCTCTTAAATATATAGTTTTTTTTATTATTTAGTCAATAATAAATGAGGTTTTTAAAAATATATTGTTTTTTATTTAGAATATTAAATTACATTTATTAAACCCGTGTAATACACAGGGTTCTAACCTAATTATATAATAAAAGAAACCATTTAGGGACACTTGTCATTATATTAGGTCATCTCTTATAGATAATTAATATAATACAATTGAAAATAAAAAAAAGTTAATTACACAAAACGGAATAGATAATTAATATAATACTCGTGGTATTTGGTTTTATCTTCTGAATTCAGAAAAAAATAAAATATTAATTAAATTACACAAAATTCCAAATTTAATTGTAGGACATACAATATATATGGTATAGACTAGGTGATGCCCTGTCTACGTTGTGGGGCGATGGCCGAATAATTCTCAACCAACTAAAAAAACCGTACTATAGTTTTGCTAGAAAGAAAAACTAAAAAGATTATTAGGCAGCTCTTTAACACGATTTTTAACTGTGGGCAAAGTCATATTTTTATTTTTACTTGGAGGAAAAATCATTTTTTTCCCGATGGTAAAATCCTAATTTTTAGCTAGGGAAAAACTATATTTTTATTTTGTACTAGAGGCAAAAACGTAATTTTGAATTGAGGGTGATATCGTAATTTTGAGCCGAGAGGAAAATCGTAACTTTTAGCTGGGGGCAAAAGCATAATTTTATTTTGAACTGGTGGCAAAGACGTAATTTTAAACTGGGGGCAAAACCGTAATTTTAAATTGGGTATAAAATAATAAACTGGTGTAAAATCGTAATTGTTAGCCGGCGGAAAACAAAATATTAGTTTGAACTGGGGCGAAAACGTAATTTTGGCTGAGGGTGAAAGCGTAATTTTTTTACCGAGTGCAAAATCGTATTTCTTAGCTCGGGGCAAAAGGGTAAATGTATTTTGAAGTTGAGGCAAAACCGTATTTTTTAACTGGTGGCAAAAACGTAATTTTAAAATGGGTATAAAATAATAAACTGGTTGGACCATTGAGTATTGCTCGCCGCCAATTTGGACCAATGGCAGGTAAACACTATTCTGGGGCAAAAACGTAATTTTAAAGTGCGTATAAAATAATAAACCGGTTGGTCCAATGAGGGAGGGCCGACTGCCTATTTGAACAAATGGCAAGAAAATACTATTCCCTACCATGTTTTTTATATATGTTAGAATATATATGTTAGAATAGAATAGAATATAATTCATCTGATATAGAATATAATTATAAATTCATACAAATTCTTGTATATGAAAAGAAAGATATTGGGGAGTTTACTTTTTCTTTGTTGAATGTTTAAGTTTAGAATTCACCTTCAAAGTTTATTTTTTATAAGTTTAATTTTTAAAATATATATGTTGTCATCATCTTAATAAGGCTTCTTTTAGTTAAAGTCTAATAAAAAATAAATAAAAAAAGCCGTACCGAATATGTCATTAATTTTTTTAAATATAATTTTCTTATTATTTGGTATGTAAAATCATATTTATTCAAGCCATATAATACACTAGAGTTTTTAAAGATATTATTTTTTTTATTATTTGGTAAACCAATATTAATTTATTCAACCCTTGTAATACTCGTGGTTTTAAATATATAATTTTTTTATTATTTATTATATAAAATTAAATTTATTAAACCCGTACAATACACGGGGTTCTTAAAGATATAACCTTTTTTTATTATTTAATATATAAAATTATATTTATTCAACCCGTGTAATAAACTAAGTTTTTTAAGATTTTTTTTTGTTATTTGGTATGTACAATTACATTTATTCAACCCGTGTAATACACGGGTTTCTAACCTAGTCTAACTTATAATAAAAGACTCCAAATAATAGTACATGGCATTCTCTCCTTCAACCTCATAAATTTTATTTATAATTATTTAATAAATTTCTTTTAATATTAATATTAATAACTAATATATATGGATATAATTTATTTTTATTCTTATCTTTATTTAAGATTAATAAATAACTTCAATTTTGCAATTAGGACCTTTTGTTTTCTTTTTTTTACTTTTAACTCAATATTTTCATCTTTTACAATTTAATCCAACTCTTTTTTATTTTCAATTTTGGTTAACCATAGTTATCATCTTTCCCAAGTTTTTCGTTTCGTTCTAAATTTTGTGAGTAATTGCACCGCAACGTGTGTGTGAGATTCAACATTTTTTTCGTATATTTTTTCCCGTTTGACTGGCCTGTCGCGACACATCTATTTTTTTCCGTTTAACACGTTCGACCAACGTGCGGGTTCTGGATTGACTTAGTTATTTTTTTTCTATATTTTACGTTTCGTTTTAATTTCTCTGCACGAGCGTTCGTGATTTAAAGATTTTACGTCTGCTTTTCGCTCGACGTTATTTTTTCGTTTTTATTTAATTTGTTTTTATGAGTTTTTCCGGTGTTGGTGGCCGCTGACTGTGCTAAAGCATTGGTACTACTTTACACAGTTTTAGAACAACCGCTGCAATGAAGGGGCTTAATACTAGTATGAATTATAAAGATTTATTATAAGTAATTTACATACACATTAATATAACAACTATGACCAACACTCATATAACCAAAACTACGATATTCACATCCTAAACAAAAAACTAAAAAATTCAACAATTGTACAATATTACCAAAAGAGTTAAGAAAAGGGTTCTTATTGATCCGAATCCGACCCATAACCACATGATTCGCTTCGCTGCTTCCGGATCCGGGCCGCCCACGACATTCCCCCTGTCCGGTTCACCCTATTCGGACCCGTCCTGCTCCGCCGCGTAAGCTCCGATATTTGCCCCGTCCACGTCTCCTTCCACCGTTTCTTATCCTCGGATCTCTGGTCAAACCGGGTCTCCCTCTTACCCGAAAAATTAAAGGGCAACCCTTTCGCCATATAACTATCATATACGGATCTAGCCTCCGGGTCGGATAACGTCTCATACGCTTCCTGCACCCGAATAAACTTCACTGTGTACTCCTCCGCCCTATCCGGAGGCGACACGTCAGGATGGTACTTTAATGCCATCTTTTTATACGCGTGTTTAATCTCTGACAGTGTGCCGTTTTCCGATATACCAAGTAGGTCATACAATGTCTCATTTTCCACCGTCGTTATTCTGTTGGCGGTGGCGGTGGAGGCTCTGGCGGTTATGTTAGGTGTACGTGTCGAAATCTGAGGTATCTTAACATGGGTATTATTGGATTTGAAGAAAAGATTGGAGGGATGAGATGAAATGGGTGGTTTATTGGGTGAATTAAGGAGGGATTGAGCAGCTGAAGGGAAATGATTGCAGTTCATTGTTTTTTGTGTTGTGTTGAGATTTGAGAGTGGGGGTCTGGGTTTATAGTGGTGGATAAAATGGGGGACAGGCTGACTCAGATATATGGATTATTGGATTTTTTTCTAAATTGTGATAATACATTGGGTGTTTTTACCGTGTGCTGACAGCTGTACTGTACAAGAAGGTTTTGGAAGCACACCTTATTTTCTATTTTTCACTTCTTAGGATCCGTAACAATCCTTTTATATAATACTGTCTTATAACGTGTTTCCTTTTTTTTTTTTTTTAAACGATCAACGAATCCTCTAAATGAATTACTGGAAAAATTCACTATATCGGGATACACTCGTCTCTGAATTGGGAAAAACCCTAACCTAGGGCAGAAGCACTTGAGCACTCGACCAAAGGCACGACAGTGTTGTAAGGTAAAACTCATTCAGTTCAAGGATCGATCACGACAGTGTGGTAAGGTAAAACTCATTCAGTTCAAGGATCAAACTAGCGAGCGCAGCCTACTCGCCTAGTCTTCTATCATCACCAGGTGCCGCTGAAAACTAACGGAGAGAAGCAGGAATTGAACTTGGGTCTTTTGGAAACCCAAGTCTTTCCCTTACCACTCCACCACAAGCTCATTAGTATAGCGTGTTTCCTTTTAGTCGCTTGTATTTTAAGTTTTAACATTTAGAAAAAATTCACAGCAATGTAAAAAGATTGAAAGTTGCGTGATTTTTGTATTTAACAAGGTAAAAAATATTTGATCAATCAAACTTATAATGTTATGCTATATATAAACTTATAAAGTTATGCTATATATTGGTTATTCGGTAAGATGTACAAGCAATAAAGATGTGAACATGGCGTCCATGTAGCAGGTGCTCCCGATTATGGTTTGAATGAATGTTATAAGATAAGGTCTTGCCATAGACACTTAATTGGATCTTTGGACACATAATATACGACTCGTATCTTTGTATACAAGTCGTATAGTTCATGTAAAAACATGATATACGACTCGTTTATGTGTATACGAGTCGTATATGCAGTGTTGGGTGAGGTGTCTATGTATGACTCGTATATGCATATACGAGTTGTTTAGTTCATATAGACAAAGGAACTTATCATTTTGCTATATAAGACACTCTAGTTCATAGTTCATATGTAGGACACCTGGGGTGATCCTAGGAACCTCCAAAACAGATGCAAACATCTAGGGACTTGTCATTTTGCTATATAAGACACTCTAGTTCATAGTTCATATGCACACTTATTTGCAACATCATTCAAAACACACTTCTGGAGCTAGCAAGCATTAGATGAAGATTGTCAAGTGTAGAAAAAATAGCAAGGACCATAAGTAAGAGTTTTAATCCCTGCTTAGTCCTTTTAATTAGCTTAAAAATCGAAAAGTCAAACATATCGTAATTAAGCTTTGACTTTCGGTTTAATCATAAATGGTCTAGCCACTGACCGAAATGAAAGTGGTTATGGAACCATATTAAGGTAGGTGATTAACCCATAAAAGGGCACCTCCTAATTATTTCGTTTGACTAGTTAATTGTCGGGTCAAACTAGTTGGTCAAAAAGTCAAACTGGACAGAAAGTTTAAAAATGACTTAAACTAATAAAACAAAGTTTCTAAATTATATTTTAACATTCTAATGACTTGGTAATTAATATTAGAACATGTTTAATCAGGCCTAACCCGACAATTATCAGTCTAAGGTCAGTTTATAACCGAAAGTCGCAAAAGCTTAACTTTTGCTTTGACTTTCAGTTCTGACCAGTTTAAGCTTAATTCTTCCATGTTTTAAGCTTCCATTAGGACCACATTATTCAGTAGTATAACCCTCTGGAGTTATATTGATTGGTCCTTAGTAGTTTGAATTATATGCCCTTGTTTGTTAATATGCTTATAAATGCCGTAAATGCCCTTTTGACATACAAATGAGATTTTTAGAAATGTGAGAGGACAAAAAACCTTTGCTACTGATATATAAGCTTGTCCCGAAAATTTGACATCAGTTCTTGGTCCTAAATAGAAGTTATGCTCGATATCGTAATTAGAAGCTTTTTGTTAATTAAATTGCGATATCTTGCATAATACATGTTTAAACTTGGATTTTGAACCGAAACTCATTACCTACTGTTAAGATATTATTTTTAAGGAATTTTAAGATTTTTTGTCAGATTATAATCTGTTTAGATCATAGAGTTCTTGTGTAATTCGGTAAATGACGATAATACCCTTTTCATGCATAAAATGAAATTAACAAATGATTTGAATGCCAAATTTTTTCCTACTGATTTCATACATTAAATAAATTATTTTGGAGCATTTAAAACTGATCAAAATCTCAGATTTACATAAACATCTTGATTATCGTCAATTAGCGAGTTTTACACTAATTAGGTGCATAGTATGGTTTAAAACCATATTTAACACCTAAGACTTGTTACCTACTGAATTTTTAAACAAATTTAAATATTATTACAGTAGGTATAAGTTATGAACTCAGATTACCAAAAATGTCCTTAAAAGCATATGTGAAATGACCAAAATGCCCTTTCGAGGCATAGTTTGGCCATAAATGGCAAACCTCACATATATGTAGTATCTTACTGATGTAATGAGATAAAATAAATATTTTTACTAATTACCAAAGACCAGAACTCCAGTTTGTTATAAAATCTCTTTTATAATTATTAAAATGACCAAAATGCCCTTACGGGACTTAAATTGGTTTTAATTACTTTTTGGGCATATATGTTAACATCCTACTGATGTATTAACATATTTTAAGCATAATAACATTTAAGACATGTATATAATTCATTTGGTTAGCTGTTACGCGTTTATGCGTTCGGATCGGTTTATGTGACTAGTTTACGTAAAATAGCCGAAACGGGTTTAACCTTATCATTAAATCCTCAAAATCCAGAATGTGTTTAGTTTACCCATAGTATACAAGTATCCAAGCTTATCGGGTCTAAACAACATTTTATTCCAGTCTCCGCTTAATCTAGCGTTTAGAACCGTAAATTTTCTTTCTAGCTAGCCGGTCTAAGTCTTTGACTTAACTAAAGACCCGTTAGCATCCTAATAGGTTATTAAACCTTCTATACAGATTAAGTAGCATCCAGTAGAAGGTATCATCATAAAGCTTTAGGATTATACGGCTGAGTTACCTTTCACATTAGCTCAGGTAAATACTTTTAACTTATTTTCCCTTATACGGGCTTGGGATATGCTGTCATAATAATACCACTTGGTCGGGTCATTTTATTTGAAAATGGCCACGACCTATGCACGGGGTGTAGGCATACACCTGATAGATGCAAATACTAAAAATATAAACCCACATGTTGGGGATAACTCCTTTGTGGGTTCTATAAGTGGTGAGTCGGTTAATCATGACCAGCTTTCAACAGGCCCCAATTGTATGACAAACATGTAAATCTGTATACAAGATTATCTTTAAATAATTGTCCCAAGTTATAAATGATTTGTGCCTTGTGCACTTAAATCAATTTTTATAAATGTTTTCAAAAGAGTCAGTTAATTGTATTAAACTGACGTATTTTCTAAAGACTGATTGACAGGTACCTCTCGTAAATAGGCTGGAGCTATTAGGTGTCGAATAAGAGGATCTTGCAAATCCCTAAGAAACCTGAAGTCTGTTATTTTGTTTTCTTGTATTTTATTTATGATCCGCCTGTGGATCTTATTACAACCAAGTCTGTATATTCTTTCCTTCGGACACTCAGACATTATGGTTTGTAATAATTTATTCACCAAGCCTTCCGCTGTGCTATTATATTGTGTGTATTGACAATGATGATATCAACTACGTCACGATACTCCCTGCCGGGCCCACCGGTAATATGTGGAAATATCGGAGTGTGACAAGTTGGTATCAGAGCCAACATTAAGTGAATTAAACACTAACTTTTTGTGTTTAATCTCAATGACACAATAAGCACATTCCTTAGACTTCCGAGTCTAGGCCAATGACCTGGGATTTATTCTTAACTTTCCTTTGCTGTTTATATTTTATTTTATTTTAATTGTTTTGACAGGATTATTCATCAATAATGCCACCAAGAGTACGAGGCAAATGAAAGGATCCAATGAGAGGTAGACCATCAGCACATGCAGGACCTTCCCATAGGCGCACCCCGTCTGCGTCATTTTCTAGTTCTAATTCCCGTGACCATTGGGGTCATTCTTACGAACCCGCGAGACACTCGGTCTCGTTGAGCTCATCACCCTCATTTCACCCATCATTCGGGCTGCCTATTCCGGACGAGCCCCGGCATTCTCATCACTCCCACGAATCACATCATTCGCTTGATTCCCACCATTCCCATCAATCCTACCATTCCTTGCATTCTCATTCTTTCCATCACTCGGATTCCACCTACTCTCCAGCCTAGTTCAACCCCAATGACTATGTCAACAATTTTCTGGGTTTCAATCCTCTAGGACCCGAGGATCACTTCTCCCAGGAGATGGAAATGGATGACGACTCGGACCCAGAACTGCAAACCGGAACACCGGGCCACCCTATCAGCATTTCGAGCGGTTCTCCATATCAAGGATCGCCATATCGTGGGCCCGATTCGTTTGCCGAAAGGTGGAACCAACATGAATGGGCATTTACCCCTTCATATCACAACTCTCCTGCTCAACCTCCATTGGATGAGCCGCATCTTCAAGCAGTTTCTCCACCACCTCTTCCTGTTGAGGAGCCACCTCAACAACCACCTCAACCACCTCATGAGCCGCCGAGGCGGGGGAGGAATGCACGAATATCCGTGCGAGGGGGACCGCGGTTCAGTTCCCCTCAAGGTTCAAGCTCTTACCCTCCTATCCCCGAGGACCCACAAATGGGTGGACCCTCACACGCGGTGCCGGAAGACGATCCTCCGCCGGTTTCTTATGCACCACCGCCACCGCCAATGGGTTTCGACAACCTGATACCAACTTACCCAGGTTCATCTAGGTATAACCCATCTGGATATCCAACCACTATGGATTATGGATATCAAACCTCTGTGGGTTATGGAACCCAAGATCCGTATCTTACGGCTGCACAGTACAACGCACTCTATCCTTCTTCTTACCCTCCAGTTTACCCAACTGGATATCTGGTGCAGGGGTATCAATACCCACCATATCAGCAACCTCCTCCTCCCCAACAGGAGCAAACTCGGGAGATTCTACAGAGGTTGGACAGGGTTGAGCGTAAAGCAGATGAAACCAACAAAAAGCACAGCAGCTTTCTCAAGGGCCTTGCAAGTCTCATCAAAGGCAAAAAGAAATAGAAAGTTGTTTACTGTATTTTGTATTTTATTTTCAATCAAGTCCCTGTAAGGACATTTTATTTTCAGTACCTAGTCCCTGCGAGGACTTATTTCTGTTTCTGTTGCCCCTGCGTGGGCAGTATGTTTGTTCAAGACCCGTTTAGGGCACCTTTGTAATAGCTTAATGTTTAATGGAATTTCTTTTTGAATTTTAAACATGTATTTTATTACATCTTCATGCTTTATCATTTCAATTTTTATTGATCTGCCAAGGAAATTCTTAGAGGTATAACCTAGCCAAAATATTAAATGGCTATGATGGTACAACCTTTTTAAGACAAGAAATACCTGTTAACATCTGAAAACATGTGAACATTCCTGGCTGTACGGTACGAGAAACCCCACAAGCTTCCAAATGTACTTGGATTTATCCCAAGTCACTTTCATAGCCTATATGATCAATATGAATCATGGCTAATAAACATCAATATGATGTATACACCAAAACATCCATTTGAGATGTATGCTTATAAGTAAAGGTGATGAAAATGTATACACCAAAACATAACCAATAATGACAATGATAGTTTTATATATAAAATTCTTGTCAAAAAGGCGATGAACTATGTTCGACCCTTAAAGGATCAATGATCCAAGAGATTATTGGTTATGTTTTAATCGTCCTTGTGACAAGGCCTTTTGTGCCATCTAAATGTCCTTCGAGACCAGCCTTGTGCTATATGAAAATGTCTTTATCTTTAAATGGTCTATATGGTTTAATAATCTGGCCGTTGTAGTTTGAAAGTGTGTGAAGCGCGTGGAAAACCTGGCCACTTGAAGGATTCTTGTTGGGCCACTGTTGGCCAGGGAGGCCAAGGAGGATTTGGAAGCAGAAACAATAACCGGGGTGGTAATGGAAATCGCCCACAAGGAAACATTGGAGGAAATGGGAATCGAGGCAACAATGCGAATCAAGCGGGCACTGTGAATCGTAACCAGAGGAATACTCAAGCTGGAAATGGTGGTGGAAACAGGCAAAGACCTGGATGCTTTAACTGTGGTGATGATGGGCACTACAAGAGGAACTGCCCAGAGTTGAACCAAGCCCGGGGAAGAGTTTTCGATATCGAAGCAAGGGAAGCGCGCCAGGACCCCAATGTCGTTACTGGTACGTTCCCTGTAAACCAACGCTGTGCATCCGTTTTATTTGAAACTGGTGCCGATTATAGCTTCGTATCATTAGAGTTTAAGAATATGCTTGGGTTAGCCGCTAGTAAGTTAGATATTCCGTACTCAATCGAATTGGCTAATGGAAAGTTGGTAGAAGCCAATGAAGTTGTGAGAGGCTGTGTGATCAAATTGGGAGAGCGTGAGTTTGCTCTGGGTCTACTACCAGTCCAGTTGGGAAGCTTCGACGTGGTGGTAGGAATGGATTGGTTATCGGGCAACAAGGCTGAGGTAGTTTATCATGAAAAGGTAGTTCGTATCCCAACCGAAGATGGTGATACAATTGTGGTTCACGGAGAGAAGCGTGATACGCCGTTAAGAATTATCAGTTGCCTCAAAGCGCGAAAGTGTTTACAGAAGGGATATGCTGCCTTCTTGGCACACATTGTAGACAAGAAAGCTGCTGAGCCGAAAATCGAAGACATCCCTATCGTGAGGGAATATCCAGAAGTCTTCCCAGAGGACTTGCCTGGATTGCCACCCCAGAGGCAAGTGGAGTTTCGCATCGATTTAGTTCCAGGCGTTGCGCCTGTGGCTAAGGCACCTGATAGACTTGCCCCGTCTAAGATGCAAGAACTGTCGACACAACTTCAAGAGTTGTTAGACAAGGGATTTATCCAACCAAGCTTCTCGCCTTGGGGAGCTCCAGTTTTGTTTGTCAAGAAGAAGGACGGTAGTCTTTGAATGTGCATTGACTACCGGGAGTTGAACAAGCTGACGATCAAGAATAGATACCCTCTGCCAAGGATCGATGATCTATTCGACCAACTGCAAGGTTCAAGCTTTTATTCAAAGATCGATCTTCAATCTGGGTACCATCAGTTAAGAATACAAGAGGAGAGTATCCCGAAGACAGCCTTCAGAACTCGTTATGGACACTACGAGTTCCTAGTTATGCCGTTTGGGTTAACAAACGCACCTGCAGTCTTTATGGATTTGACGAATAGAGTTTGCAAGCCCTACTTGGACAAGTTAGTGATTGTGTTCATCGACGACATTTTGATTTATTCAAAGACGAAGGCTGAGCACGAACAGCATTTAAGAGCCATTTTGGAATTACTGAAGAAAGAACAGTTGTACGCCAAGTTCTCTAAGTGCGAGTTTTGGCTGCGAGAAGTACAATTCCTTGGGCACGTGATACCAACTCTTATGTCACACCCCGGCCGCGTAAAACAACAAACCACTGCGGAAACGCCGGGGAGGTGAGTGGCGACAGAATTATTGTTTCAACAACCATGGCAATTAAAGTTATGTATTATTAAAATTTAAAGTTACATTGTCTTTGAGTTCATACTAAAACTACATAATAACTGTCTTTTAAGTCACTAAGGCCCGAGTCCGCCTAAGTGTAGCACAAGCATCATCATGCGTTAGCACCTGAAACACATGTAAAAATAGGTACGTCAGCATAAAAATGCCTGTGAGATACATAGGTTTTGTTTATGCAGATTCATGACTTGTTTTTGAAAGAAGTGTTTAAATAAAATGATGTCATGAATCTTGTAAAATGTTTTTCTTTGTAAAATCATGTGAAAATCGATATGAAAATCAAATGATAATGAATGAACAATGCATGGTTAAATAAATAACCAAGTAAAATGAGTTTGATAAAATGTGTACTTTGTAAAACATTCTCTAGTTCTTGTATAAAATGTTTCATGTCTTGCCCAAGCGATTTATATAACGCAACAATGTATAATACAATAAAAGCACTTATATATAGGAAGTACCAGCGGCGTATCCACCATGCTTTTATCATATAACACATAGCCCCGTTACATAAGTCACTAACTAACCGAAATGTCATGTTCAATGTCAAAATGTTCATGTATAAACCATGTATAGTGTCATGTGTAATATGTATCATGTATAACCAATGAAAATGCATGGCAAGTAGGAAATCATCTACTTAACTATGTGATAATGTCAATGTATAAACTGTGTCATGTATGGTGAATAACTAGAAGTTACTCAACCCCATAGTAAAAATGTACAAAACAATGTTTTTGAATAAGTCTAAGTTTAAATCAAATGTTATGTTTTGCAGAAAAACAATGCTTTATGATTACAAACATTTATGCAGTAATGTTATCGCATACATTCAAGCCTTGCGACTGTGGCGACAAACCCTTAAACGAATTAAAGGTTTATCTAAAGTTATGTAGTCGGATTCTGTCATTCCCAACTTCCAACAAACCTAGGAAGTCGGAAACGGGAGTTGTCAATTCCTATGGTACCATTACATAAGTCCAAGCAGCGTGATCAATGTTAACGAATGTATTATTGTCCCGATTTAACATACCAAATGTCATAACCAATGTAGCATGTGAAAACCATGTACTAGGAATACTAAGTAAACATGCCTAGTAGAA
This sequence comes from Helianthus annuus, assembly GCF_002127325.2. Taxonomy (NCBI): domain Eukaryota; kingdom Viridiplantae; phylum Streptophyta; class Magnoliopsida; order Asterales; family Asteraceae; genus Helianthus; species Helianthus annuus. The sequence goes on from NC_035436.2 coordinate 141,619,651, forward strand.
ATGTTCATGTAAAACAATGTGCTAGCATGTTGAGTAAACATACATAGCAAAAATGTCATGTAAAACAATGTGTTCCATATGCTAAGTAAACATATGCAACAAAATATGTAACAAATCAATGCGCTAGCATGCTTGACATACATAGCAAAACACAATTGAAAACATGTACTATAAGTGTACTAGGTGAAACTAGCATGTTTATGTCATAAAAGCATGAAAAGCACGAAAGTAACATGTATGTACATGTGTATCACCGCAAAATATTTGAAAGTGGTAAAAGAGGGGAACTATGTACTCACTTGGGATTGCTAATTAGTCTTGAGAATAAGACCAATTTAAGCTCCAAGGGTCACGGAATCAACCGGCACCTAGTATAGGTAACTATGTTAATAAATCGGCTCCTAAATCGGGAGATAGGATAGAATGAGGTTCTATAAATCAAATGAGTAATTAAACTCATATGGTATGATTTAATAGTCCCAACATTCTGATTGGAAAGCCTACCTAAGTGCTTTTGACCCGTTTCGACACATTATGGTAACATAAGCTACTATAAGGCGTCGTTAGCGAAAAACTATGTTCGGATGGTTATCTTTGTGCTATGTCGAGTCTTACATGCCCAATTATCCCTAAACATGTTACTAAATCAGATTACATGTCAAAATTATGTTCACATAGTCAAAATACGGATTTATGCTTCAAAAGGGCATTTTGATCATTTCCTATGGGCATACAAGCTAACTAGCAAATGACTAACCAATCCTATGTGATCATAAGGTATAACCTCAGAGGTTATTCCCTATGTAACTTTGATCACTAACTAAGCTTGGTCGGATCCTAAAGATCGACCAAACGGATCGGGTTCGAAAGTCTAAGCGGTTGTTTAGACCGCTTACCTTACGACCCTAAACAAGCACAATCTAATAGTGTCGAGTTACACATGTCAAAACATGTCTAACCTACTGATTTGGTATCAAAACAAAGTGTTTTGATACCCTAAAGTAGTTTGACCAACTTGTAAGACCCTAACACGCTTTAACTGAAAAGACGCAGCGGAAATACGTACCATAAAATTTCTTTCATTATAAACGTTTTGACTTACTTGAAAGTTCATTTTAAAATAACTCTTTTACAATATATGCATCCTTCGTACTCATTTAATAAAATAAAAGCATTACTTATGTTTATCAAATTACATACTCAAGCATTCCCGTACAATCTATCTTGTGACTCGGTCTTTGATCGCTACTCCTCGTGATGATAATCTGTGATTCGTACAACCTGCACCCACCACATACATTCGCAACATTAGCATACATTATATACAAACAAGATTCTCAATCATGTAGACTCGTTACGTTATATCCACATATACTTTCCATCCCGTTATCTTTCTAGATTTAATCATTCCATCCGGGTGTCTAATCCTTGGCGAAACTTCAATAATGTACCTGCATTACATTTCATTCTCGAGGCACACTGTTAATAACGTCAATACTTAAATGTATTGAACCCACATATACAATACATATATAACTACGTACATACTTACATACCTTTACTTGTATACATACGCATCTACTTACATACATACATGATTACGTCTTCACATACATACATACATACGTACGTACGTACGTACGTACATACATACATACATACATACATACATACATACATACATACATACATACATACATACATACATACATACATACATACATACATACATACATACATACATACATACATACATACATACATACATACATACATACATACATACATACATACATACATACATACATACATACATACATACATACATACATACATACATACATACATACATACATACATACATACATACATACATACATACATACATACATACATACATACATACATACATACATACATACATACATACATACATACATACATACATACATACATACATACATACATACATACATACATACATACATACATACATACATACATACATACATACATACATACATACATACATACATACATACATACATACATACATACATACATACATACATACATACATACATACATACATACATACATACATACATACATACATACATACATACATACATACATACATACATACATACATACATACATACATACATACATACATACATACAAGTCACATTCACTTATTTGTAAGTTGAGCCTTAACTACAAACATATCAACACAAATCAATGCAATTACAAACAAATATAACCAACTAACTTCCAACAAACATGATGAACATTCAGCAACATAATGCACATTCCCTTAACACGATGAACATTCAGCAACATAATGCACATTCCATTAACACGACGAACATTCAGTAACATAATGCACATTCCATTAACACAATGAACATTCAGCAACAAAATGCACATTCCATTAACACGATGAACATTCAGCAACATAATGCACATTCCATTAACATGATGAACATTTAGCAACATAATGAACATTCCATTAACACAATGAACATTCAACAACAAAATGCACATTCCCTTAACACGATGAACATTCAGTAACATAATGCACAATCCATTAACACAATGAACATTCAACAACATAGTGCACATTCCATTAACATGATGAAACTATCATCTTAATTTACATTAAGAATAGACGAAGTTCATATGAACTTACCTTGGTACTTACCCTTACCCGTAAAATCTTACTTGGTTTCCCTATATACAACATACCAAACTTCATTTATAAATAAGAAGTGATTTCGGAAATCACTTACCTCGAGTGCCCGTTTCGTACATGCTTCCTCATATCCTTTCCGTTAGCCTTCCATGCTTTCCCCCATCTTGACATGATCCTATACTTTCATGTCATCATGGTTACCACTTCATTAGTATAAATGCACATTCTAATATTGCATTCATTTCACATTCATATCCTACATTAAACTTTACTTGTCAAATTCCAACAACACAAAGTATAAGCTAGAAGTCGCATCCTTTCATTCAACATAATTCTTCATGTCGTCACAAATAGCACATATTGATATAGCATGTACTTAATGATTTCTCTAACATAACACTTGTGACAAAAGCCTTATTACATTATTTATGCACAGTTGACTTTCAGAAAGTTAACTGTCTATCTTATAAATTATCAATCTAATCTCATACATCCACATCATTATAGTCGATTATACTACGGACATCATATACATTCCCTACTCACATAGTAAAACACACATACAACCACAAGATCATATATGCACACAACATAAACAATTCCTTCCATACTAGTCTTCTCATAATTCCACAACTAACAACATCATTCAAGATTAACTAATTTAACACTATCCTTGAACCCGACATTATCGTTACTAGAAATCCACATACCATTCAAGGACACCACTTTCACCCCTTGATCCCTACCACAAAATCAACTAAAGGCATAAGGTGTACCATATCTTCAAGCATAGAGTACAAACTCCTAATGCACGCTTCTACCACATCATACTAACCATTCAAATTTCCACATGAACTCCATCTAAATCACACTTCAGATATTAGTTAGCTAACAATTCCATCATTATCACTTTCTATACATATTTACCCACAACTTGCATATAATTCCACATATAATTGTCACTTAAGCATTTCATCAAACATTTGGTGTGCATACCACAATTTATGCATAATGTACAACCAATTCATGCATATTCTTCTAAACTCATACATAAATCATCAAATTATCCTTCTAATCAACATGGATCATTCATGCCTAACATCAAACATACTAGTATCACATTTCTTTCAATTCCTCTAACAAGAATCCATCATATATATCAAAATACATCAATAATAAGCAAGAATTTAGACATGGATGATTTACCCATGTCATCATCTTCACCATAACCAACGGGTTTCACCCTTAAACATCAAATTAACCTAAATCATGCATAACCCATGTTCTATATGATGATTCTAACACATACCCATACCCAATTTCATACAAATTCGCGAATTACAACATAACCCACTTCATGCAAGATCACCAATCTAGGTTTTTAGACATACCTTATGATCCCCTTGAGTAGGTGATCATTAATTCGTATTCCTTCCTGAATTTGAGCTTCGATTCACCCTTCAATTTTGGTGATTTGTTTGAGTTAGGGTTTTGGGCTCTTTAGAGCCCCTGCTCGTTCTAGAACACACACGAATGTGTGTTTGTGTGTGTTGTTGTTTTCTTTTAATAACTCAAGTTTAATTCTATACCACTCTAGTCCCTCATGTTTGCCTCTAAAACATAATTGGCACAATTTTCCTCCTATAATAATTCTTACCATACATTTAACTAGGTTAAATAACCTAGTTACTTAGTTCATGATATGTCCCATAGGAACATTCGTCAATATAAACATTCGGGTTTTGGGGTGTTACAATCACGTAAAACAACAAAACGTGGCTGAATTGTCGGGGAGTGTTGTAACAGAATCATTGTTTCATAACACATGGAAAAAATGAAATTTTGTTTTATTGATTAAAAGAGTTACAATGTCTTAACAAACAAAGAAGTATAACAAAAATTAACTAGTCTTGCATCTTTTATTGTCACTAAGGCCTTGTCCAATCCTATGTGAGCATGCGTCAATATTATCATCAAATATCATCAACTATCGTACCTGAAACACATGTGAAAATACATCAGCATAAAAATGACGGCGAGTACATAGGTTTTGTGAAAATAGGATTCATGACTTAGGTTTAAGAAAATGTTTAATGAAAACTTGTCATGAATCCAGTTTAAGTGTTTGCTTTTATAAAACGTTTGAAAAGCGATAATAAAGTAGATGATATGTAAAAGAGTAATGTAAGGTTAAGTGCATAACCAAGTAAAAATAAGTTGTTTATAAAACAATGTCTTCTGAAAAATATGTTATTTGTGTAAAAATGTATAAATCCAAATTGAATGATTTAAATAACGCTACGACATGTAATATAATACAAGCACTTATATATAGGAAGTACCAGCGGCGTATCCACCATGCTTGTATCACATTACACACACTTCGCTACTTAAATCACTTACCCAAACAAACCACCAATGTAAATTGCCCATGTCTAAACCATTTGTCAAATGTCATTGTGAAAACCATGTCAAAATGTCTATGTCAAATGTCAATCATGTAATGTGTAAACAAAATGTCATGTATGGCAAGTGAAATATGTATCCACTAAACCATGTGTAAAAATGCACAAAACAATGTATTGAGGTAAAACGTGGTTTAAATCAATGTTATGTTTTGTGGAAATGCATGCTATACTGAATACAAACATTTATGCGGTATTGTTAAAATGCATACATCCAAGCCTTGCGACTGTGGTGATAGACCCCTAAACGAATTTAAAGGTCTATCTGTCTAAATGTTTTAATCGAATTCGGTCATTCCTTCCATCCAAACATACCCAGGATGTCAGGAACGGGAGTTGTCAATTCCTATGGTACCACTACCTACTAACGAGCGGTGTAGCTAATGTTAATGAATGTATATTGTCCCACTTAAACAAACCAAATGTCATACCCAAAATGTAAGCATGTGATGGAATGAAGATGTACTAAGTATGATGAACATACATAGCATGAAAATGTCATGTAAAACGATGTACTAAGTATGCACACAATGGGCATACATAGCAAAAACATAATGAAATCATGTACTAATAGTGTACTAATGAACATAGCAAGTATATGATGTAAAAACATGGAAAACATGAAAGTAACAAGTAGGCACATGTGCTTCACCCCAAAACGTTTGAAAAACAGTAAAAGAGGGGACTATGTACTCACTTGAGGGTGCTTAGAAGTCTTGAACAACAACCAAGCAAAGCTAGAGGGATCACGGAATCAAACGGCACCCTATATAGATAACTACATAAATAACCGGACCTAAATCGGGGGATCGGATAGTATGAGGTTTCGTAAACCAAATGAGTATTGGAACTCATATGATATGGTCTAGCAAAGCCTACATACTAAAATGAAACCTAACCTAAGTGCTTACGACCCATTACGACCCGTTTAGGTAGCTTACGCTACTTTAACGCGTCGTTCACGTAAAACGCGTTCGGAACGCCTAACTAGTCCTATGACAAGTAATGTATGCCTTAACATGTCTAATATTATTGTCTAATCAGTTCAAATGTCAAAACTTAGGTTACATATGCTTAAAATGAATTTATGCGTAAAAAGGGCATTTTGGTAATTTTCCTAAGGCATAAGAAGTACTTATCATACAACTACTTAAACGATGTGACCATAAGGTATAACCTTAAAAGGTTATTTTATATACAACTGTGGTCACCTAAAGTGTTTGGTCGGATCCTAATGATCGACCAAATGGGTCGGGTTCGAAAGTATAAGCGATTGATTAGATCGCTTACCTTTACGACCCTAAACAAGCACAAATCTAAAAGCGACGAGCTGAACATGCTAGAACATGTTTAGTAAGGTTAGAAAACAGGTTTGGTATCAAAACAAATGGTTTTGATACCCTAGAGTAGTTTGGTTACAAAATACGCGAGGAAACGCATTTTGGCCGAAACTACGACTCGTCACTGAGCCTAGATAACGTGGAAATCAGTAGGTATAGTCACTAGGGACTATAACCATCGTTATTACGCTCACGTTATGAAGTTCAAACGAACTTTGCGTTGACCATAAACCGATCAATGCAAAAAGTCAAACGCAGTTTGACTTTAACGCTAAAACGAACAATAAACGCGAAAGAATACTTACAGAAGGTCCCCGCAAGATTTAACCCGATTCGCTTTCAGGTAGGAAGTATATACTTCCACTTAGAAAGCTTTGAATCAGATTAAATGTCACACCCTGGCTTTGCGGAAGCGTGGTTAATTTGGTGTGACTTCTTAATACCATAGCTTAATCATAACAAGCTATATGAATTAAAAATATGCAAGATCATCCATTAAAATAAAAATCAAAACATTGTCTTAACGGGTTAACACCCAACAACCATCAACTTGTCTAAACATTACAAACCCAAACATAACATAAACATGATTCAAGGACTGTGACTTGTCCAGGAAAGAGTCACATTCCCCGAACCCTGGATGACCCTGGTGACTTATGCAGCGGAAAACATGCCATACCGCGCCAGATCTTTAATTCCCTGAAATACATGTAAGTTGAAAAAATCAACAATAATGTTGAGCGAGTTCATGCGATAGTGAGTAATTAAACCTTTATCTTTATCAAAAACCTAGTATGTAGCAAATAAGGAAAAAGAGATCACCAATGGTTTGCAAGGCCATTGATATGTGTGAAATGCAAGTAGGAAGGCTCAAACCTAGCAAATTTATGCGTCGGGAACAAAGTCATCCCAAGGTCCGTTATGCTGGACCTGGGACTGGGCTCGCTACACCCAAATAGATCTACCGCTCCTGCCCCTCGGTCCTACCCTGAGGATTAATGACCTCAAGTTTCCGCCTACCCATTCACATGATCTAAAAGTAACCCTCCTTACGCTAACCATACCATGTAATAAGTAATCATAATCATTGTAACATGTATTTCACCCCCGCAGTTAGAAAACTGAAAACAGTTAAGAGAAAAGGGGGACATGAACTCACAGTCAGTGCGTCGCTAAATCAAGCACTCCAAATGTCCGAAAGCTGTGCAACGACCTACATGTGCTAATTCTATTAGACGGATGGCCGTGCTTTAGCTTTATAGTTTAATTTTTCGGGAAACAGTTAGACAACCGTTCCTTGTATATATTTGGTAGTTAATCTCCTTCCCAAGGATGGGGGAATTAATACATGCGCGTTTATAATATTAAGTCTCACTTAATATATTTTACTTCTCATTCCAAAATATAATTATTTTTCTCAAAAATAATATATTTTCTCTTCGCATAATACTTTCCAAAATAATACGTTGACAAAATACGCATTTATGAATATTTCCGTATAAAGCGTAAGTTACGTGTTGGCGATTTAGTGGTAATAGTAATTACCGTTGTAACTTATATGTTTGTCGTGTAGGCGTTGGTATTATTTTGGGTTCGTCTACGTTTGTAAATATTATTTTTACTCTAAAAATAATATTTATATATTTTCACAAAATAATCATAAACAGTGTGGTGAAAAATATATTTATCGAATAAATATTTACCACGTTTAGTTTTGTGAAAAATCCCACCTCCGATTATTTAATAAATAAAGTCATGGCGAAATATATTTGAAAATATATCAAAAATAGTCTAACACTTGTAAATAATTCTAAGTGTTAGATTTTAGAAAAATTTCGCCAGAGTTTCCCCTGTAACTGGAGGTGGCCACGCTTTCAAGCGTATCATTTTCTTTTACAAAATCATTCCAACACTTCTTTAAATCAATCAATCAATTTCCGATACTTCAAACTAGTGTCAACACATCAAACTTGTAGACTAGTATGTAAAATCGCATAATTACATGAACTTGTAGTTTTTCCGAAAGTCATAGTGTAGATCACCTTATATTTAGTGGATCTATGTATAAAATAGTTTAGTCTTGTAAAAACCCCATTTTTAGAACAAATCATCCTTTACAACTTCCCGACAACTTTTATAAAAATTGTTACTTTGTCGGATCTTTCGTTTCACAAGTGTTTATACACTTGTAGTTTGTAAAAATCATATTTGTTAACATGTCACCCAACTTTTATAAAACATGATTTTCTCGACACTTGGTTCTACGAATATACCACTTGTACATACGTAGATCGGCTCGTTTTAAATACTATTTTACAAGTCAAAATACTTTTACACAAGTTCATGTTTCTCGTGTGGTGGAGTTTCACCTTTTAACCCTCGTACCGACAGAAACAAGCTTATGTCAAGATCTATGATCTTAACAAAGTCGGGTTAAACGATGATAAGAGCCACCACATCGTAGATCGGGCCTCAATAATCAACATATTCAAATACTACAACTTTTACACATGTTATGAGCTTTTAACCAACAATATTCGAGTTTTAGTAGACTTTATAGATTCAAAACGCATGATTCCGACTTTTAACCGTTAAAAATCATATCAACCACTTTAGATACGATCGAGAGTGAGTTTTAAACATTATACCTCTAGCTCGGGGCTAGGGAAGAATCTAGTCGAAAATGGCGTGGATAAAAGCAAAGAAACGAGGTCCTTCAACTTCCGCTTGCTTCAAGACTCCTAATATGAAACCCGTATGCCTTGTATATGCTTGGAATGGATGAAGAAGAATCGAACAATGGATGTGTGATGAGGGGAGTGTTCGGCCGAGAGCTCTTGGCAAGGGAGAGAGAGAGATTTTGGTGATTGGTAGTGTGTGTAATCTCTTGTGCTAAGCCCTTGTATTTATAGACAATTCTAGTGCCATCGTCCAACGGTTTTCATGTTCTCTAGATATTAGACATACACAATAAAATAATCTAACTTTTGTACTCCCATGTCTCCTTATAGTTGGCCGATTAGGATGGGGGGGGGGGTATCCGGTTGGTTTTTAATTGTTCAGTTAGAGTTTAGTTTAGTTAAGTAGGTTACTTTAGAGATTAACCCCGTTAGTTGCATGATGCGTTATAAAGCGGGTGTTAGGGTAGTCAGGGACCCTAACTGGCTCAGAAAAAGGCTAACAATATTTCTGAAAATATTTTTATGTTCCGGGTATTGTCCGGTTGTTCGGTTGGATAGTAATCCGTTAAAGTGCTTAAGTAATCCTTTAAGCGTGGGATAATATTTTTAGCGACACAATTTATTCTGCAAAGTATCAGGAATATTTCCTTATGTTTTGGCACTTTATTAATTTGCTAGAAGCTAGTATGTTGATAAAAGTGCTGTGTTTCGTGCTTAGAGTACGTTTTAGGCACATCCAATCATCACATCTTATTCCTAGAGACGCAGTTTAACAACCCTTGTATTCCTAGAGACGCAGTTTAACAACCCTTGTATCCCAACCTCAAACTCCTGAGGTTTCCTTTTCAGATCCGCGTAGGTCTTCTGACGGTCACGAGCCGCATTAATGCGATCTCGGATTTGCGCAATCTTATCTGTAGTTTCCTGAACTACATCGGGACCTACCAATTGTCTATCACTTGCGTCAGACCAACAGAGCGGCGACCTGCACTTGCGCCCATATAACGCTTCGAATGGCGCGGCACCAATACTGGTGTGGTAGCTGTTGTTGTATGAAAATTCAACCAGGGGTAAATGCTTATCCCAGCTACCGCCCAAATCCATCACACATGCTCTCAGCATGTCTTCTAACGTCTGAATCGTCCGCTCACTTTGTCCGTCGGTCTGCGGGTGAAACGCAGTGCTCAGATTCAACTTGGAGCCAAAAGCTTCCTGGAAGGATTGCCATATCCTTGACACGAACCTTCCGTCTCTATCAGAGATAATCGAGAGAGGTACTCCATGGCGTGTAACAATCTCTCTCATGTAGATTTCAGCCAATTTGCTTGTATTATCCTTCTCGCGGATAGGTAAGAAGTGTGCTGACTTCGTTAATCGATCCACTATCACCCAGATAGTGTCATGGCCTCTGGCGTTCTTGGCAATTTCGTAATAAAATCCATGGAGATTTGTTCCCACTTCCACTGGGGAATTTTTGGTTGCTGTAGAAGTCCCGAAGGCTTCTGGTATTCCGCCTTAACTTTGGCGCAAGTTAAACATTTGCTCACGTAAATAGCAACATCGCCTTTCATCCTAGGCCACCAGTAATAATCCTTAAGATCCTGGTACATCTTATCCGCTCCAGGGTGGATAGAGTACCGCGACTTGTGAGCTTCATCAAAGATAACCTCTCTTAAACCACCAAACAGAGGAACCCAAATCCTTTTCTCAAAACATAATGTTCCTTCCCTGTTTGGCACCAATATCTTCTCCATCCCACGGAGATATTCTTCCTCAAGGTTTCCCTCCTTGAGAGCTTCCTTCTGTGCCGCACGAACGCGCGAGGAAAGGTCGGTTTGAATTATCATTTCCATAGCCCTAACCCTTATGGGCTTGATTCTCTCTTTACGACTTAGGGCATCAGCGACCACATTCGCCTTCCCTGGATGATACTTGATCTCGCAGTCGTAATCGTTCAACAACTCGACCCATCGCCTTTGCCTCATATTCAACTCCTTCTGGTTGAATATATGCTGGAGGCTCTTGTGATCTGTGAAGATCGTACACTTTGTACCATAAAGGTAGTGTCTCCAGATCTTCAAAGCGAAAACCACTGCGCCAAGCTCCAAATCGTGCGTGGTATAGTTCTTTTCGTGCACTTTCAGTTGGCGTGACGCGTAAGCAATAACCTTCTGGCGTTGCATCAACACGCAACCCAATCCTTGACGTGAAGCGTCGCAGTATACCACGAAATCATCTGTACCTTCTGGTAGAGCTGAGATTGGCGCGTTACAAAGCTTATCTTTCAATATCTGAAACGCGTCATCCTGTTTGATTCCCCAATCAAACTTCTTATCCTTCTGCGTGAGGAGTGTCAACGGTTGAGCGATCTTTGGAAAGTTCTCGATGAACCTTTGATAATAGCCAGCCAAACCCAAGAATTGCCGAATCTCAGTTGGCGTCTTTGGCGTTTCCCAATCTTTGATCGCCTTGATCTTGGTTGGATCCACGTGGATTCCATCTCCGTTCACCACGTGCCCAAGGAATTGCACTTCCCTTAGCCAAAACTCGCACTTAGAGAATTTGGCGTACAACTGTTCTTTCTTTAGCAGCTCCAGAATGGCTCTTAAATGCTGTTCGTGCTCAGCCTTCGTCTTTGAATAAATCAAAATATCATCGATGAATACGATCACGAACTTATCCAAGTACAGCTTACAAACTCGATTCATCAGATCCATGAACACAGCAGGTGCGTTTGTCAAACCAAACGGCATAACGAGAAACTCGTAGTGTCCATATCGAGTTCTGAAGGCTGTCTTCGGGATACTCTCCTCCTGTATCCGTAGCTGATGGTATCCAGATCGAAGATCGATCTTTGAATAGAAGCTTGAACCTTGAAGCTGGTCGAACAGATCATCGATTCTTGGCAGGGGATACCTATTCTTGATCGTCAGCTTGTTCAACTCTCTGTAGTCGATGCACATACGGAAACTACCGTCCTTCTTCTTGACAAACAAAACTGGAGCTCCCCAAGGCGAGAAGCTTGGTCTGATAAATCCCTTGTCTAACAACTCTTGAAGTTGTGTCGACAGTTCCTGCATCTCAGACGGAGCAAGTCTGTAGGGTGCCTTAGCCACAGGCGCGACGCCTGGAACTAAGTCTATGCGAAACTCCACTTGCCTTTGAGGCGGCAAGCCAGGCAAGTCTTCTGGAAAGACTTCTGGGTATTCCCTCACGACAGGGATTTCTTCGATCTTCGGCTCAGCAGCCTTTATATCCATAATGTGTGCCAGAAAGGCAACACATCCTTTCTGCAAACACTTCCTTGCTTTCAGGCAGCTAATCATCCTCAACGGCGTCTCACGCTTCTCCCCATGAACAACAATGGTCTCACCATCATTGGTCGGAATACGAATAATCTTCTCGTGACAAACTATCTCGGCCTTGTTACTTGATAACCAATCCATCCCTACTACCACGTCGAAGCTTCCCAACTGGACCGGTAGTAGATCGAGAGCAAACTCACGCTCTCCCAGCTCGATTACGCAACCTCGAATCACCTCGTTAGCTTCTACTAACTTCCCATTCGCTAATTCGATCGAGTATGGAATATCTAACTTACTAGCAGCTAAACCAAGCATGTTTCTAAATTCTAACGACACGAAGCTATAATCGGCACCAGTATCAAACAAAACGGATGCATAGCGTTGGTTTACAGGGAACGTACCAGTGACAACATTGGGATCCTGGCGCGCTTCCCTGGCTTCTATGTTGAAAACTCTTCCGCGTGCCTGGTTTAATTCTGGGCAATTCCTCTTGTAATGCCCAACATCACCGCAGTTAAAACATCCGGGCCTCTGCCCGTTCCCACCATTGTTTCCAGCTTGATTGTTTCCCTGGTTCTGATTCATGGAGCCCGCTTGGTTAGCATGATTGGCACGGTTTCCATTACCTCCCTGGTTTCCTTGTGGGCGGTTTCCATCGCCATGATTGTTCTTATTCCCATAACCTCCTTGGCCTCCCCGGCCAGCAGTGGCCCAACAAGTCTCCTTCAGGTGGCCAGCCTTTCCACATGCTTCAAAAACTTTTATCCCACAACGACCAGAGTGATGTTGTTGGCATGAGTTGCACTTGGGCTGTGCACCCATATATCCCTTACTTTTCTTTCTACCACCAGCTGAATTTTGAGCTGGCGCATTCGATTCCCCTTTCTTAACCACCATCCCGGTGCCCTGCTTGAAATTCGAGAATTTTCGCTTGTTACCACCTGAAGACTCCACATGAGTCTCTTTCTTCTTTGGCTCGACTTCATCAAACTTGTTCAACCGAATTGCCTCTTCGGTGAGAGCCACACTCAAATCAATGGCTTCTGTGATAGTTGCAGGTTTGGAGGAAGTCACCATGCTGATTATTTGAGGAGCCAATCCCCAAATGAAGCGTTCAATCCTCTTGAACTCAGGCGTAACCATGTATGGTACCACATGCGACAAATCGTGGAACCTCTGAACATACTCAGCTATCTTAGAACCTTCCATTTTTAGATGCCAGAATTCGGTCTCCAACCTCTGAATTTCAGCGCGAGAACAGTACTTTTTGCGCATGAGTTCTTTCAACTCAGTCCATTTCAGTGCGTAAGCCGCAGCTTCGCCCAGTGTTTGGACTTGTAAATTCCACCATGATAGGGCTCCATCCACAAATAGCCCTGAGATGTAAGTGACTTGTTGATCCAGCGCACATTTGCTCATGCGAAGTACGGACTCGGTTTTCTCAGCCCAGCGGACGAAAGCAACAGCACCCCCTGTGCCATCGAAGTTTATGGGCTTGCAGTCCAAGAATTGTTTGTAAGTACCCATGCGGTGGATTGTTGTTGTTGCCCGTGTTGCCGGAGTTGCTTCCACTCATTCCTCCTTGAGAGGCAGCATATTGAGCAATAGCAGCAGCAATGACTTGCTGTAGTTCGTCCTGAGTAGTAGGCCTTGGCTGAGGTTGACGTCTTGGCGCCATCTTCTAAAGATGTGTACGTTGGTCAGGCCATAGTAAACATACGAATATAGTAATAGTAATAGCACATAACATCTCATGTTATGATCATTATACACACAACATCCCATGTCCCAACATCCCATGTCACAAGTATTATATACACAACATCCCATGTCCCAACATCCCATGTCACAAGTATTATATATACAACATCCCATGTCACAAAAATATAAATAAGAAATCAAGTGCATCAGATATGGTGAGAATACCGCGATTGCTACATATATCGAGACCATAATGTAGTAAGTGTGGCATACAACCATCAATCAAATAGAGGCTACATCACCCCCGTACAAAACTATATCATATCAGTATCACATACATCAGGTACATCAAATAAGTATCAACAAAAGTCAGTAACATCAGGTGGTCTCCAAAAGGCTGTGCAGTCACAATCGCTGTCGTCTCACCAACGTCTACCTCTATAGCACCGATGAGCTCTATGCAGATGGGGGTGGAGGAGGGGGAAAATGAGTGTAGAGTAGACGGCGTAGATGAAGCCAGTCCTCCTCCATCGCCTGCTGAGTGTGAATAACAGAAGCGATCTGCTGCTCCAAAGTCAGAAGTCGGGCAGCGAAGTCCGGGGGTAATGATCGAAACGGCTGAAAAGGTGAGGATGTCTGACCATGACATGGACCTAGTGATAGCTGAGCTCTCTCGAGCTCCTGGAGTCGCTGCGTATGGGACTCATGCTGATGGACAAAGGACATCAAGACGTCCTCTATGGTGTGCCCCATATGGAATGGATGATATGGATCAGTGGGTGGCATCGGAGAGGAAGATGACCAAAGCAGTGGCGTGCTGGTGGGATCGAATGGTGCTGCATGAACAGGTGAAACAGAAGATGGAACAGATGTCATCTGGGGCACGAAAGGAATAGACATCGGTATGTGCCCAAAAGGGTGGGCTGAAGAGCCCTCTCCAGGCCTCGTTGGAGGTATAATCTGAGGGATCGGAAAGGTGAAATCATCGGATCGTGTCACAGGGATCTGAAATGAGAAATCAGCATGATGTGCATCAGTGTGATGTGGGGGAAACGGTGGAACATCCTCGTCAGCAGGTATCCAACCGTGCTGAGCGTCCTCATCGGGTGGATCCAGGTGATCAGCAAACAGAGCGTGCTCAGGCTCGAGGGGAACAGGATCAAATGGAGCAATGACAGGGTCAACTGGTGCAACATGCTCAACTGGGTGGTCAACAGGGATATCAGCAATCAAAGGGGGATCAACAAAAGGTGGATCAACAACAGGATCACCAGCTATAACATGGTCGTCAACAATCAAAGGAATGTCCACAAGATGGTCACCAACAGGTGGGTCTGCTAATATGGGCTCATCAGGAACGCCGGCATGTACCAGGTCATGCTCATGCACAGGATCTAGAGCAACTGCCTGCTCTGGGGCCAAGGCAGGCTCTGGGTCATCAAAAGCCATATCAAAATCAAACTCTGGATCAAAGGGATCAACAGGATCAACGGGATCAACAGGGTCCTCCATATGCTGGTCCATAGGAATATACTCAATATCGTGGTCAGGATCAAATCCTGGAGGAAAAACGGGATCAGAATCCTCAATGTCGTCGTGCTCGAACACAAAGCTCGGAATGGGTGTGGCAGAAGATGCCTGATCGGGGTCCGAGTCGTGTACAAAATGCTGCGTGCTCACCTCGTGAGACGGTGCAGATGCCACAGACTCAAAGGAGTCTGGGACGGGTGAATGGGCGGGCGAGTCCTCAACAGGAGCACCAGCGATCATCAAAAGATCGCCAGCGGGAAGAGGGGCTGCATCAGGAATCTCATCCTCGAAAGGCTCGTCCTCAAAGAGATCAACATCGCCGTCAGCCTCGGCATCGGGTAGCAAGTCGTATGCTGGATATGAAGCAAGGGGTATGGGAGCTGGAATCGCTACCAAGGGAAGATACTCAGCAGGTGGGTCATCGATATGCTCATCAGCGCCATCGGGCAGAGCGAAGGGCTGGAAGTCATCATCATCGGTGCTGGTGAAGTCGGAGGTATGCACCTCGTGCTCTGAAGACACAATGTCGTCCGATACTATGGGTAAAGGTCCGGTGGTATCTGAATCACCCGTGGCTGGTGAGTCCATGGGTCTGTAACATAAACACAATCATGCACAAAAATCAGTAAATCAGGTAATCACACAAGTTACCAAGTAATAATCACATAATCCTCCTAGTCCCACTAGCCTCCCAGCCTCCCAGACTGTCCTTCCTAGTCCCACTAGCCAACTTTCCCAGCCTCCCAGACTGACTCCCTAGTCCCACTAGCAAATTCGCCCAGCCTCCCAGACTGACTCCCTAGTCCCACTAGACAACTACCTCGATCCATTAGATCGAGCCTCGGCCTCCCAGACCGAGCCTCAGTCTCCCAGACCGAGCCTCAGCCTCCCAGACTGAGCCTAAAAATAATAAATAAAATATGCTCAACATTTGTTTATAAAAACGTTTTGGATCTGGACTTAAGTGGTATGCAGTAAAAATGTTTTCGTGAGAGCCCTAGTGATCATAGTCTAGACTCAAGAAGGAATCTTAGTTCGCTATGATCAGAGCTCTGATACCAAGCTGTCACACCCTGGCTTTGCGGAAGCGTGGTTAATTTGGTGTGACTTCTTAATACCATAGCTTAATCATAACAAGCTATATGAATTAAAAATATGCAAGATCATCCATTAAAATAAAAATCAAAACATTGTCTTAACGGGTTAACACCCAACAACCATCAACTTGTCTAAACATTACAAACCCAAACATAACATAAACATGATTCAAGGACTGTGACTTGTCCAGGAAAGAGTCACATTCCCCGAACACTGGATGACCCTGGTGACTTATGCAGCGGAAAACATGCCATACCGTGCCAGATCTTTAATTCCCTGAAATACATGTAAGTTGAAAAAATCAACAATAATGTTGAGCGAGTTCATGCGATAGTGAGTAATTAAACCTTTATCTTTATCAAAAACCTGGTATGTAGCAAATAAGGAAAAAGAGATCACCAATGGTTTGCAAGGCCATTGATATGTGTGAAATGCAAGTAGGAAGGCTCAAACCTAGCAAATTTATGCGTCGGGAACAAAGTCATCCCAAGGTCCGTTATGCTGGACCTGGGACTGGGCTCGCTACACCCAAATAGATCTACCGCTCCTGCCCCTCGGTCATACCCTGAGGATTAATGACCTCAAGTTTCCGCCTACCCATTCACATGATCTAAAAGTAACCCTCCTTACGCTAACCATACCATGTAATAAGTAATCATAATCATTGTAACATGTATTTCACCCCCGCAGTTAGAAAACTGAAAACAGTTAAGAGAAAAGGGGGACATGAACTCACAGTCAGTGCGTCGCTAAATCAAGCACTCCAAATGTCCGAAAGCTGTGCAACGACCTACATGTGCTAATTCTATTAGACGGATGGCCGTGCTTTAGCTTTATAGTTTAATTTTTCGGGAAACAGTTAGACAACCGTTCCTTGTATATATTTGGTAGTTAATCTCCTTCCCAAGGATGGGGGAATTAATACATGCGCGTTTATAATATTAAGTCTCACTTAATATATTTTACTTCTCATTCCAAAATATAATTATTTTTCTCAAAAATAATATATTTTCTCTTCGCATAATACTTTCCAAAATAATACGTTGACAAAATACGCATTTATGAATATTTCCGTATAAAGCGTAAGTTACGTGTTGGCGATTTAGTGGTAATAGTAATTACCATTGTAACTTATATGTTTGTCGTGTAGGCGTTGGTATTATTTTGGGTTCGTCTACGTTTGTAAATATTATTTTTACTCTAGAAATAATATTTATATATTTTCACAAAATAATCATAAACAGTGTGGTGAAAAATATATTTATCGAATAAATATTTACCACGTTTAGTTTTGTGAAAAATCCCACCTCCGATTATTTAATAAATAAAGTCATGGCGAAATATATTTGAAAATATATCAAAAATAGTCTAACACTTGTAAATAATTCTAAGTGTTAGATTTTAGAAAAATTTCGCCAGAGTTTCCCCTGTAACCGGAGGTGGCCACGCTTTCAAGCGTATCATTTTCTTTTACAAAATCATTCCAACACTTCTTTAAATCAATCAATCAATTTCCAATACTTCAAACTAGTGTCAACACATCAAACTTGTAGACTAGTATGTAAAATCGCATAATTACATGAACTTGTAGTTTTTCCGAAAGTCATAGTGTAGATCACCTTATATTTAGTGGATCTATGTATAAAATAGTTTAGTCTTGTAAAAACCCCGTTTTTAGAACAAATCATCCTTTACAACTTCCCGACAACTTTTATAAAAATTGTTACTTTGTCGGATCTTTCGTTTCACAAGTGTTTATACACTTGTAGTTTGTAAAAATCATATTTGTTAACATGTCACCCAACTTTTATAAAACATGATTTTCTCGACACTTGGTTCTACGAATATACCACTTGTACATACGTAGATCGGCTCGTTTTAAATACTATTTTACAAGTCAAAATACTTTTACACAAGTTCATGTTTCTCGTGTGGTGGAGTTTCACCTTTTAACCCTCGTACCGACAGAAACAAGCTTATGTCAAGATCTATGATCTTAACAAAGTCGGGTTAAACGATGATAAGAGCCACCACATCGTAGATCGGGCCTCAATAATCAACATATTCAAATACTACAACTTTTACACATGTTATGAGCTTTTAACCAACAATATTCGAGTTTTAGTAGACTTTATAGATTCAAAACGCATGATTCCGACTTTTAACCGTTAAAAATCATATTAACCACTTTAGATACGATCGAGAGTGAGTTTTAAACATTATACCTCTAGCTCGGGGCTAGGGAAGAATCTAGTCGAAAATGGCGTGGATAAAAGCAAAGAAACGAGGCCCTTCAACTTCCGCTTGCTTCAAGACTCCTAATATGAAACCCGTATGCCTTGTATATGCTTGGAATGGATGAAGAAGAATCGAACAATGGATGTGTGATGAGGGGAGTGTTCGGCCGAGAGCTCTTGGCAAGGGAGAGAGAGAGATTTTGGTGATTGGTAGTGTGTGTAATCTCTTGTGCTAAGCCCTTGTATTTATAGACAATTCTAGTGCCATCGTCCAACGGTTTTCATGTTCTCTAGATATTAGACATACACAATAAAATAATCTAACTTTTGTACTCCCATGTCTCCTTATAGTTGGCCGATTAGGATGGGGGGGGGGGGTATCCGGTTGGTTTTTAATTGTTCAGTTAGAGTTTAGTTTAGTTAAGTAGGTTACTTTAGAGATTAACCCCGTTAGTTGCATGATGCGTTATAAAGCGGGTGTTAGGGTAGTCAGGGACCCTAACTGGCTCAGAAAAAGGCTAACAATATTTCTGAAAATATTTTTATGTTCCGGGTATTGTCCGGTTGTTCGGTTGGATAGTAATCCGTTAAAGTGCTTAAGTAATCCTTTAAGCGTGGGATAATATTTTTAGCGACACAATTTATTCTGCAAAGTGTCAGGAATATTTCCTTATGTTTTGGCACTTTATTAATTTGCTAGAAGCTAGTATGTTGATAAAAGTGCTGTGTTTCGTGCTTAGAGTACGTTTTAGGCACATCCAATCATCACATCTTATTCCTAGAGACGCAGTTTAACAATCCTTGTATCCCTACACACACTCTGGGTGTAGTATAATATTTCATACAGGCCTTTAGAGGCAGTGTCTGCCTGATGCTGGCTATATCAGCATGTTCAATAGGTTATCCGTTCAAATGCTACTGTGATTTTGTGCATCATGTTTGTCACTAGAGTTCAGTAGGTAAATAATGTAGTGACGGAAATCAAAGTATGATGCAGATATGTACAAGTATCAACAGTCAAGTAGCAGTTCATCAGGAATCTCAGTTAAGCACAGTAATTAAACAACAATTAATAGTTAATTAAGACGTACGGATACCTGGTTTAATGAGGGTTGTCACATTAAATGTGGGAAATGAATGAAGTTGGGTTAGGTATTTATAGATTTCATGGAACCGTTAAGATCGTTTGTCGTAAAACGTGATTTAATCTCAACCGTACACATGTGCCCATGGTTTTGTAAAACCATGGGAGCCCCTAATATGAGCCCATAGAATTGTAATAACCATTAGATATCAGCCCATGGTATTGCAAAACCATGGGTTTAAAACCATCAAATCTCAAAAGTAGACCAAGTTCAATGTATTTGCCAGAAATTTCAAAAATGGTCCCTGCACTTGTAAAACTTGATTGTTTTGCACTTTTAAGCCCCGTTAACCCCATTTCAAGGCTCTAAAATAAAGTTAAAGTATAGGAAACTTAAAATATGCTCAAAAACATCTTGGATGTCAGTTTGTTTGGTCGTACGGTTGCGTTGTTCGGTTAATTACGACGGAAATCGTAATGAACGCAAAAACGATCCAAATTACGCGACGAATGGAATTTTATTATGCCAATCACTAAAATAAAATATTTTAATGATTACATAAATTTTTGGATGTCCGGATATATTCAGGACGAAAGATATGCGCGAAAATGCGAACTTATGCACTTTTGACGCTTTTAGTCTCTATTGATCAAATAAGTTTATTTTAGCATACCGAACCTCTCAAAGCCTATTTCTAAGCTATGTAAAGGATATTTAGGGTATGTGTAACCTATGATCAAGTTCCGAAATGTCTGTCACAGTACAAATTGACATACTTTCGCAGTTTGTCGAATTTAGTCCCTGTAAGCGAATAAACTTGATTTCGGCATACCAAACCATCCAGAACTTATTTCTAAGTTATGTGGAGGTTATTTGAGGTATGTTAAGCCTATGTCAATATTCCGGAGTGTTTGTTGCATTAAACTGGTTGTATTTACGCATTAGTGCGCATATAACCTTCCAGATAGCGATTTAGGGCCCGAAATCGAACAAGAATTGATATGTGCAAAAGATACACATGTTTATACAAATCCCAAGTATGAAATACAATATTTCATTGGTTTGGTATTTGTTTGATGGCTGAAGTGACACAGGTGTCACAGTCTCCCCTACTTCAGGAAATTTCGTCCCGAAATTTATTTAGAGGAAACTTGTGAGAGCTTGAAACATGAAGTTGAAAAGATCGAACAACACTGGTTAGGGTCCTGAACTTCTAGTAAATTTAAATAACATCATGCTTGCAATGTGAGAGGGTCACTTATATAAAAGTATATAAAGTGTTATTGGTGCGTCCACCGTACCTCTATTGTTCACATTTTGTTATGGTTGCCACTATTGGTTCTTACACATAATAAGTCTTACCGCGGTTTCCGTGCACTGAACTTCATAATTATGTATGCATCCATAATTATGTAATTCCTTGCATAGTCACGTAGTGCATCTTATAATGTGTAGGGGAAGGAAACAATGGACGAGCCGGTGATGATTGTGCTTAGACTACGATAGAGTCTTTTAATTAAATCAATGAATGATTTAAATAGACTACCAAGGAGTCTGTTCAGCTATATCACCATATGTCATTCTTAACCAGATTCTGAATCAATCTTTTGACTAGACCACTCAAAGGGTCTCTTTTGAATCATGGAATGGTACTATATAATCCAAGGGTCTTAACTATCACGTAGAAGCCCAATTAAGGATTTGAGATAGTACCTTTTTAATGTCCTACTATGAATCCCTCATATGAAAATATGAAAGGTTCTACGAGGATTTGGATAACGAATATCCAGAGTATTCAAAAACACAAAATGCATAAAAGAAAACACAAGGTGCATAAACACATAATCACATAATTGTTTAACTTGATTTTAAATTTGTCATCATTTTGTTAATTTGTTCTGCTAACTGAGCACATGTATTTAAAGCACACCAGGTATCCAATCAGTGGATTTTGATTGGTGCTTTAAACATTATCAAGAATCTAACTATGAAGATAGAAAGATCTTAAAGAGGAAATTCGATTTCGATTGTAAGGTACCGGAATGTTCGAATTAAGGTACACAAGGAATCCAATTAAGAACTCTGATTTGAATGATAATTATCCACAAGGGTCTAATTGTGAAGATAAAAAGATCCCATATGGATTTTAGGAGTTGAAGATGTTTTGAAACCTTTCACTGGATGTGCTTAAGTCAAAACATGAAGTAAAAATGCTTATGAAGTTGAGATGCTAGATATGCCAAGGCGACATATTAAGCGGAATTTGAAGGTTAAGCCAATGTATGAGGAAAATATTTTGAAAACTATGCATGGGGTTCTAAAATGTGTTCAATGTTTTTTGGAAACCTTATATATAATACTTTCGAAATCATAAAGTAGGTGTATTAGGTAGGTATATTTATAAAAATGTTTAAAAATCATGCGGGATGAATTTTGAAATTATGTATAAGGTTTTTGAAAACATGAATGATGCTTTTGAAATCATGCACTTGATATAAGTAATTATATTGTATTAATAACATTTTGAAATCATGAAGGTCGTTTTTGAAAACATAGACATTGTTTTTGAAATCATGGAGGTTGTTTTTGAAAATATAGACAATGTTTTTTTTTTTTTTTTTTTGAAATCATGCATATGATATGTTAAGTAAATACACTATATTAAAAACGTTTTTGAACTATAAATAAAATGTTTTTGAAATCATGAAGGTTGTTTTGAAAACTTATGTTATGCATGTTGAAAAATCAGAACGTAATGGGTATGAGATTTGAAAATACCCTTAGTTATCTAACCAAGGATTCAAAGGCACAGATGTGCGAAAAAGCACGATTACTCATAATGTCACTTCATTTCATGTACTTCGTTTCTTAGAATGAAACAAGTATTTAGAACTTTCGAGGAAATTATGAGCGATCACTTGAAACGGAGAATCACAAGAGTAGTTTGTAAAGAGCATAGTTCCTTGATGTAGGTATCATAGGGAAATGCCATACACACATGTAACTATATTTGTATATCAGAATTGCGAACAATGATTTTTATTTATGAACAAAACAGTTTGTTTCACAATACAAGAAAACAAAAGAAATAAAGGCATAGGATAACAACATCTTTTGCTCGGCCAAATGCTCATCCAAGGGTTGGATTTGCATTGACAATCTTCGGGCATTTGTTCCTGAAATGGCTCGTCTCACCACAGTTGTAGCAAGTACCAGACGGGAAACGAGCTTGAGTAGGGTTGACTTGGAGTTGGGTAGCAGCAGGGTTTGCAACAGCTTTGTGTTGGATAGCAAAGCGGCATATGTTAATCAAATGTCCCAACCGTCCATAGTAGGTACATTTGGAGCAGGGTATAAGGTTTGAATGATGACGGTTGCATCGCTTGCACCATGGGGCAGCTCCCAAGTACGGCTTCCTAGTTGGTGGTGCTGCCACTTGGCTAGGTCCCGCTTGATTAGGTGTAACTGCTGCGGGTTTCTTTGAAGCCTTACGCTTCCTTGATTTTGGTGCAGGCCTGACTTCTGCTTCCTTCGGTGACTCTTGAGTGGCTCCATTTTTGAGACGAGACATGGCAATGCCTAGATCCACAGACTTCAGTATCACTTCACCTATTTGCTGGGCAAATTTGGCTGTTTGCTCGGACATTTGACCGTTGCTGAGGTAAAGAGACATTCTAGAAGAAAATGAAAGACATAGGGAGTAACAAATGAAATGTTATCGGATAAGCAAAACAGAAAGGCAATGCATACGAATTGCGATCATTTGTTTGTTACCTAAGGCAAACAAATGAGATGGTGACAAATCAAAGCAAACGGGTCATAATAATGTATCGCTGAAGACATGCTTGCCTATAAGTGAACACTCACCCCAAGAGTTCCCAGGTAAGAGTGACCGGTCCGATACTACGGATTTGTACGAACACTCTAGCCTTAGACAGAAAACTCGGAGTACAGGCATTCACTCTTCCGGTTTGCACGTGTTCACATTATTTAGAACCCAAAACCTTGACGAGATTTTGAAAACTTAGAGAGTTCAAAACCTAGTAATCAATCATCCTAGAACAGACGATTAGTTTTCAAAGCGGTTTTGAAATTTATGTTCTTGTTGTGGTTGTCACCTAAGGATAGGTGACGGTATTGTTTTATGACTAAACGCAAGTAAACTCGCGTTAGGGTCCTAGGAAGGTTATAGACTAGGTCAAAGAATTACTAATAACCTAATTCCCTATAACCATGAGCTCTGATACCAACTTTTCTGTCACACCCCGACCACGTAAAACAACAAAATGTGGCGGAATTGTCGGGGAGTGTTGTAACAGAATCATTGTTTCATAACACATGGAAAAATTGAAATTTTGTTTTATTGATTAAAAGAGTTACAATGTCTTAACAAACAAAGAAGTATAACAAAAATTAACTAGTCTTGCATCTTTTATTGTCACTAAGGCCTTGTCCAATCCTATGTGAGCATGCGTCAATATTATCATCAAATATCATCAACTATCGTACCTGAAACACATGTGAAAATACATCAGCATAAAAATGCCGGCGAGTACATAGGTTTTGTGAAAATAGGATTCATGACTTAGGTTTAAGAAAATGTTTAATGAAAACTTGTCATGAATCCAGTTTAAGTGTTTGCTTTTATAAAACGTTTGAAAAGCGATAATAAAGTAGATGATATGTAAAAGAGTAATGTAAGGTTAAGTGCATAACCAAGTAAAAATAAGTTGTTTATAAAACAATGTCTTCTGAAAAATATGTTATTTGTGTAAAAATGTATAAATCCAAATTGAATGATTTAAATAACGCTACGACATGTAATATAATACAAGCACTTATATATAGGAAGTACCAGCGGCGTATCCACCATGCTTGTATCACATTACACACACTTCGCTACTTAAATCACTTACCCAAACAAACCACCAATGTAAATTGCCCATGTCTAAACCATTTGTCAAATGTCATTGTGAAAACCATGTCAAAATGTCTATGTCAAATGTCAATCATGTAATGTGTAAACAAAATGTCATGTATGGCAAGTGAAATATGTATCCACTAAACCATGTGTAAAAATGCACAAAACAATGTATTGAGGTAAAACGTGGTTTAAATCAATGTTATGTTTTGTGGAAATGCATGCTATACTGAATACAAACATTTATGCGGTATTGTTAAAATGCATACATCCAAGCCTTGCGACTGTGGTGATAGACCCCTAAACGAATTTAAAGGTCTATCTGTCTAAATGTTTTAATCGAATTCGGTCATTCCTTCCATCCAAACATACCCAGGATGTCAGGAACGGGAGTTGTCAATTCCCATGGTACCATTACCTACTAACGAGCGGCGTAGCTAAGGTTAATGAATGTATATTGTCCCACTTAAACAAACCAAATGTCATACCCAAAATGTAAGCATGTGATGAAATGAAGATGTACTAAGTATGATGAACATACATAGCATGAAAATATCATGTAAAACGATGTACAGTGCGGCTCGTGACCGTCAGAAAGCCTACGCGGATCGAAAAAGGAAGCCTCTGGAATTTGAGGTAGGAGATATGGTTTTGTTGAAGGTATCACCCTGGAAGGGTGTGGCACGCTTCGGGAAGCGTGGGAAGTTGAATCCGCGGTACATTGGTCCGTTTAGGATTTTGGAAAGAATTGGGTTGGTAGCATATAAGTTGGATCTACCTGCTGAACTGAATGGAGTTCACGATACATTTCATGTATCCAATCTGAAGAAAAGTCCAACTGAAGATACCGTTGTCATTCCTACCGACGAAATTCATGTTGACGACACGCTCCACTTCGTTGAAGAACCCGTTGAGGTTACGGATTGGAAAGAGAACAAGACCCGCCGGGGCAGTGTCAAGCTCGTCAAGGTTCGTTGGAATGCCAGACATGGTCCTGAATACACCTGGGAGCGTGAGGACCGGATGAAAGAGAAATACCCCCACTTATTTCCCAAGAACCCTGCGACTAGAAGCAGAACTTAAAATTTCGGGACGAAATTTTTCTAACGGGGGGAGAATGTGACAACCCTCACTAAACCAGGTATCCGTACGACTTAATTAATAGCTAATTACTGCTTAATTACTGTGCTTATCTGAAATTGTGGATAAACTGCTACTTGAATGTTGATACATGTACATACTTGCATCATACTCTACTTACTGTCACTACATTATTTACATGTTGAACCTTAGTGACAAACATGATGCACAAAAGCACAGTAGCACCATAAACGGATAACCTATTGAACATGCTGATAAAGCCAGCATCAGGCAGACACTGCCTCTAAGGCCTGTATGAGCCAGAAATAGTTACTACACTAGTGGTGAGTGTAGGGATACAAGGGTTGTAGAACTGCGTCTCTAGGAATAAGTTACAGTGATCGGATGTGCCTAAAACGTACTCTGAGTACAAAATTCAGCACTTTAAATAATAATTCAGCATTTATCTAAACTAGTAAAGTGCAAAAAGTTGGAAAAATATTACTAGACACTTTCCAAAGTGTTGGTGAATTAATGGGTCGCTAAAAATAATATTAACGACACTTTAAAGCCTTTTTAAGCACTTTAACGGATCAATATTCAACCGAACAACCGGGCTTAACCCGGGACATAAAAATATTGTCATTTTCATTGTTTTTCTTTTTCTGAGCCAGTTAGGGTCCCCGAATACCCTAACACCCATCATAATACATAACACACAAGTAACATATACTAATTCCTAATTTTCATATCTAATGATAACCATTTAGTTGAAAATGAACTAACCCCTCCCACCCCTTTGTAACTGATCGTCCCATGTGGGACACACCCTCACTATTTTATGATTATTTCATTAGTTGTGTTCCATATCAAGTTGACATATTACCCTATGGTTATTTGTTGTAAATGGTTTATGAATACCTACAAGAGGTTACCACCTCATTTATCCAAACACTAAAAAAAAAAAAATTTTTTTTTGCTCCACTCTCTTCCTCACTTGTAGTCTCGGCCGAGAGCCACTAGCATCACCCCACCATTTTTCAAATTTCCATCTTGCATTTTATTTACACAAAGGGACAAGGGTCACGCATAAGGAAGCCCGGTGTTTACGGAATCGTGAGGACCTCACCTCAACGCTTTTAACCACTCGTTTTCCGACTAGTTTCTTCCCTAGCCTCGAGCTAGTAGTAAGTGACTCTAAACGCCTTTTTGATCTATTCTAAAGTGGTTAATAAGAATTTTGACGGTTGAAATTTATGAACATGTATGAACAAAATTTAAAAGTCTACTATAGAAGATAAAAAAAGTGGTTAATGGATGAATAATTGTGTAAAACTTATAAGACTTGTTTTGTTATGATTATTTAGTGATGTTTTATGCTAGTGTTAGTCGGATCGTCATCTAACCCGACTAAGTCATGTTCATGAAACATGACCTAGTGTATGTTATAGTGTGAAAAGTGGTTAGATGAAGACCACTACTACTTATAACCATGAACTTGTGTAAAAACAATTTTTCTTACAAAATGGAGTTCTAAACTAGTAGATCTACGGATCTACAAGTGGTATTTTCGAAGGACCAAGTGTAAAATGAAATCATAATTTTAAAGCCGGATCCTTCCTAAACAAAAGTGATTTTTGTGAACACACAAGTGTATAGACACTTATGTGATAAAAAGTTTTAACAAAGAATTATTTTTATAAATTTTGGACAATAAGTTGTAGAAATGTACCTTCTTTAAAAACAAGGTTCTCAAAGAAACCGAGTCTATTTATAAAAGATCCACTAAAAGTAATGGGATTTACTTCATAGTTTTGAAAAACTACAAGTTCATGTAATTTTTGCGATTTACATATTTATTGACTAGTTTGTTGTTCCGAACATTGTTTTGATTTAATGAGAAAATTGTTGGTTTGATTTATAAAAGAAAATGATACGCTTGAAAGCGTGGCCACCTCCCGTTGCAGAGGAAACTCTGGCGAAATTTTTCCAAAAACCTAACACTTAGAATTATTTTCACTACAAGTGTTAGAAATACTTTTCGATTTGTTTTCAAATTATAGATTTCGCCACGACTTTATTTACAAAATATCGGAGGTGGGATTTCACAAAATAAAACTTGGTAAATATATATTTAGTATATATTTTTCATAACGTCACTTGATATGTGTTTATGATTATTTTGTGAAGTATACAAATATTATTTTTAGAGTAAAAATGATATTATCGAATGTTAACGAATCCAAAATAATACGAACGCTTTCACGATAGATATATAAGTTACACCGGTAATTATTATTACCACTCGATCGTTAAAACGTAACTTACGCGTTTGAAGAAATATTTATGAACGCGTATTTTTGACAAGGTATTATTTTGGGAAAATTATGTGAAATAAAAATATAATATTTTTGAGAAAAATATTTATATTTTGGAGTTAGAAATAGAATATATTTTAAGTGAGACTTAATAATATATTTCGAACGCACATGTATTAAATCCCCCATCCTTGGGAAGGAAAATAATTACCAAGTATGTACAGAATGTAAACACAAAATAGTTGTCTAACTATTTCTCAAAAACTTAAACCATAAAGCTAAGGCACGGCCGTCCGTCTAATAGAATTAGTACATGTAGGTCGTCGCACAGCTGCTCGATTTGGAGGTATACTTGGTAGAGACGCACCACTGTAAGTTCATGTCCCCCTTTTCTCTTAACTGTTTTCAGTTTTCTAAACTGCGGGGGTGAAATACATGTTACTTTGATTATGAATACTTTATACATGGTATGGTTAGCGTAAGGAGGGTTACTACTTAGATCATGTGAATGGGTAGGCGGAAACTTGAGGTCATTAATCCTCAGGGTAGGACCGAGGGGCAGGAGCGATAGATCTATTTGGGTGTAGCGAGCCCAGTCCCAGGCCCAGCATAACGGACCTCGGGATGACTTTGTACCCGGCGCATAAATCTGCTAGGTTTGAGCCTTCCTACTTGCATTTCACACATATCAATGGCCTTGCAAACCATTGGTGATCTCTTTTTCCTTATTTGCTACATACTAGGATTTTTATACAAACAAAGGTTTATTTGCTCACTTACGCATGAACTCGCTCAACATTATTGTTGATTTTTCAACTTACATG
The DNA here is from genome assembly GCF_002127325.2 of Helianthus annuus. NCBI lineage: Eukaryota > Viridiplantae > Streptophyta > Magnoliopsida > Asterales > Asteraceae > Helianthus > Helianthus annuus. The sequence continues at coordinate 141,648,931 of NC_035436.2, forward strand.
TATTTCAGGGAATTAAAGGATCTGGCACGGTATGGCACGTTTTCCCGCTGCACTAGTACGAGGTCATCCGGGTTTAGGGAATGTGACTTTTCCTGGACAAGTCACAGTCCTTAAACCGTGTTTGTGTTATGTTGGTGTTTGTGTTTGTGTTTGTTGAACAATGTTTATGTTTTAGGGGTGTTCCCATTGATACAATGTTATTGTACTTGGTTTTTAAAACTAAATTAAATGGATGATCTTGCATGATTTTATTCATATAGCTTTGTTATGGTTAAGCTATGGTATTAAGAAGTCACACCAAATTAACCACGCTTCCGCAAAGCCAGGGTGTGACAGCTTGATACGAACCTTCCGTCTCTGTCAGAAATGATTGAGAGAGGTACTCCATGGCGTGTAACAATCTCTCTCATGTAAATTTCGGCCAACTTACTCGTATTATCCTTCTCCCTGATAGGTAAGAAGTGCGCTGACTTTGTTAATCGATCCACTATTACCCAAATAGTGTCATGGCCTCTTGGCGTTCTTGGAAACTTTGTAACAAAATCCATTGAGATTTGTTCCCACTTCCACTTGGGAATTTCTGGTTGTTGCAGAAGTCCTGAAGGCTTCTGGTATTCCGCTTTAACCCTAGCGCATGTTAGACACTTACTCACATAAACGGCAACATCGCCTTTCATCCTAGGCCACCAATAGTAATCTTTAAGGTCCTGGTACATCTTATCCGCTCCAGGGTGGATAGAGTACCGCGATTTGTGAGCTTCATCGAAAATAACCTTCCTTAAACCTCCAAACAAAGGAACCCAAATCCTTTTCTCAAAACATAACGTTCCTTCCTCGTTTGGTACCAATAGCTTCTCCATCCCATGAAGATATTCTTCTTCAAGGTTCCCTTCCTTGAGAGCTTCTTTCTGCGCAGCACGAATGCGCAAGGAAAGATCGGTCTGAATTATCATTTCTAAGCCCTAACCCTTATGGGCTTGATCCTCTCTTTTCGACTTAGGGCATCGGCGACTAATAATTTATCTTTAAATGGTCTATATGGTTTAATAATACCATGACCTTCTGATCATCAATGCGATGATTCATTATATAATTTAAATATCTCATTATTGTTTGATATAGTACACGAATCATGGCTGGCTCTGACGAAGCAAACAGTCATCCCGTGGAAGAAAACAATAATACAAGGATCAATATCACTGGTGCTGAATTGCAAGCGATGATAACCGCAGCAGTTGCTCAAGGTGTGGATAATAAGTTCAAGGAACCGAGTATTGTTCGGTCCAAAACTCATTCAAAGTCCCTATCTCATTCGCATACACTGAAGAAGGACGAGTCACAACACTCGTCTAATCAGAGAAGTAAACCACAGAAGCAAATTGTCCTCGAACCGACTCCCATGTACACCAAGGGTTGTACCTATAAATAATTCGTCTCCTGTAAACCGAGGGATTTCACAGGAGAAAAGGGAGCAATTGACCGCATGAAGTGGTTAGATGAAATGGGAACTGTGATAGACATCAGTGGATGTGCTAAGGAATATATAGTGAAGTTTGTGTCTCAGTCTTTCAAGGGCGATGCCCTCACTTGGTGGAAAGCATTAGTGCAATCCACTGGAAAGGTCCCTTTGTATAACCTTTCCTGGAAAAAGTTTGTTGATCTGGTGAAGGACACTTACTATCCTCAACATGAAGTCGAGAGGATAGAGACTGACTTCCTCACCTTGGTAATGAAGGATCTGGATTGTACGTCCTATGTAACCAGCTTTAACTCGATGTCAAGGCTTGTACCATACTTGGTCACCCCTGAACCCAAACGCATTGCGTGTTTCATCGGTGGTTTGGCTCCTGAAGTGAAAGGGAATGTTAAAGCTTCTAAGCCAGCCACTTATAGATCTGCTGTGGATCTATCTTTGTCCCTTACTCTTGATGTTGTGAAGAGTAGGAAAAAGAAAACTACCGATGATGGGAAGAGGGAGGAAGACAAGTCCCCTCAATCTAACAAGAAGAAGAAGGGGAACTTTGGTTCTAAGAAGGGCAGCCAAGTGACAAGCCCAGGTGCAAGACCTACAACAAAAGGCAATTTTGAAAGTGCAACCAAGACCCACAAGCCAAACCATGTGGGATTTGCAAGAAGAAAGGACACAAGTCTGTAGAGTGCCGAAACATCAAGAATGCAACCTGTTACGGTTGCAATGAAAAGGGGCACATCAAGACAAATTGCCCCAAGAATGCTAAGAAGCTCGAGGAGGCGAAGAAAACGAATGCGAGAGTTTTTCAGATGAATGCTAGGGAAGCGGTGAACGACGAGAACGTCATAACAGGTACCTTCCTCATTAATAATATTTATACTAGAGTTTTATTTGATTCAGGTGCTGATAAGTCCTTTGTAGACCATAAGTTTTGTAAGTCACTGAATTTGCCTATTAAGACTCTAGACATAAAATATGAGGTAGAGCTTGCCGATGGTACCTTAGAAACAGCTTCAACTCTTCTTAATGGATGCTTTATATCCATTAAGAATCATTCTATCCCGCTATCCCTCTTGCCAATTAAATTGGCTGGGTTTGATATAGTTTTAGGCATGGATTGGTTGTCGCATAACCAAGCCCAAATTGCCTGTGATAAAAAGCTAGTTATTATCAAAACCCCTTCTGGTGAATCCGTTACTATTCAAGGAGATATACAATATGGGTTGCCCAACAATGTGTCTATTCTCAAGGTGTCACAGTGTCTGAAGAGCGGATGTGTCATCTACATGGCACAAGTGACAGTGAATGATCCGAAACCCAAGATCGAAGACGTTCCAATTATTTCCGAGTATCCTGATGTCTTCCCTGATGAATTACCTGGATTACCCCCTGAGAGAAAAGTGGAATTCAGGATAGACATTCTGCCAGGATCTGCACCAATTGGACGAACTCCTTATCGTCTAGCGCCTACTGAAATGAAAGAACTCAGGACTCAATTGGATGACTTACTGGAAAAAGGTTTCATACAACCTAGCTCTCCGCCTTGGGGAGCTCCAATATTGTTTGTGAAAAAGAAGGATGGATCAATGCGTTTATGCATTGATTACCGTGAGCTAAACAAGGTAACGATCAAGAATCGTTATCCCTTACCCAGGATCGACGACTTATTTGATCAGCTCCAAGGGGCGAGCTTCTTCTCGAATATTGATTTAAGATCTGGATATCATCAACTCAAGATCCGAACTGAAGATGTACCAAAGACAGCATTCAGAATGAGGTATGGACATTATGAATTTTTAGTGATGCCTTTCGGGCTCACTAATGCACCAGCAACATTCATGGACCTCATGAATAGAGTCTGCAAGCCATACTTAGATAAGTTTGTCATCGTCTTCATAGATGACATACTTATCTATTCTCGTAGCCAAGTTGATCACGAGAAGCACCTTCGATGTATTTTAGGATTGCTTCGACAGGAGAAGTTGTATGCTAAATTCTCCAAGTGCAAGTTCTGGCTTCGTGAAGTCCAATTCCTTGGACATGTTGTTAGTGACCCTGGTATCCAAGTAGATCCTGCCAAGATAGAAGCCATTATGAACTGGGAAGCACCAAAGACACCAACAGAAATTCGCAGCTTTCTGGGTTTAGCTGGTTACTACAGGAGATTTATTGAGAATTTCTCAAGGATAGTTGCACCATTGACTTCTTTGACCCGTAAGAATGTGAAATTTGATTAGGGTCCAAAACAACAAGAATCCTTTGAGATTCTTAAGCAGAAATTGAGCAATGCTCCGGTGCTGACATTGCCCGAAGGAATTGAAGAGTTTGTCGTATACTGTGATGCTTCACACACCTGTAGGATCGTTTACAGACCCAAACGAGTCGTTCAGAAGAGATCTCGTCCAATACGAGTGGCGGAACAAACGTATCAGAGTTATTTCAACTGATTTGCACGAAGATTCACTTTAAACTGTCTCTGTATGGATATCAGATCGTTTTACAATGCTGGAGACACTTCGGCAGAGCTTCGCTACCGGAATCGAATCGTTACAAATGAAAGACTCAAGGCTACTATATATAGACATCCCATTCCGCACGAAATAGCCCACACGAAATGGATTTTCCATTTCATATGAAATGGTCAGTCTAACATGTTTTCCAATTTTCTCGAATATCGTGCCCTGATCTATCTAGACTAATACAAGACTCGATACAAGACGAAGTCGACAGACATATGCATCAACAGACTCCCCCTTGGATGTTGACGAAGTCTTCGGTGTCGAGTCTTCGGTTGTCAACCCTTTAGTCTTTATCAGTCTTCTTGCTTTCTTCAAAGTATCCTCCATTGTAAGCATCCTCAATCAATCTTTTCTTCTCTCTCTAATCTTCCCCTTGGATATTGATCTGACTCTTGAGCTTTCTAATTCTCTTGATCTGATCTCTTGATTTTTTTTCCCAGAATCTTAATCCTGGCTCTATCCTTTTTAAGCATCAGCAGCTTGCATGGATCTCAGGATTCGAATCTGGCTCTTTACATCTTCAGACTCCCTCTTGATGTCTTCAGACTCCACCTTTCGATAAACTGGGATCGCAGTCTAGAATTCACAATCTTGGATCAGAATCCTGGCTCTTACAACTTTCATAGGTTCTAAGATCGTAACCTGGCTTTAACCTGCACAAACTCGCCCTCAAAATAAATTTCACAAATTTAGAAATCACTTGCAGGTATCGTTCAAAATGATTTAATCTCTGATGACCACTTGTAAGAACAAAATTTTTCTAAACAAATTCTCCCAACCCTGTTGTTCATCATGTTTAGCACTCGGAATTTTTGAAAATCAGCTTTTCAACATCAGTTGTCGAAAATCTTTTTGTATTTTCAAAAATTTATGCTAAAACACACTGAAAATCTTTTTGGAATTTTGATTTTAATGAAATGTTGTAAAGAAATATTTACAGGCAATATTTTTGTGAGTTTGCGTAAGAGGATCATATCAGTTTATGAGACAAATCACTAACACCGTTAAGCTTTAAACATTTTAAGTTCTAAACGATTCACTTAGATTGTCAGTATACTGATCCACATAAATTTTCACACAAAGTTCAACTGTTTCGAGATACGAGATTAGTGTTTTAAGCACTTAAACTTATTCGCGTGTACCACCTCAGAATATACTCCTGTATCCAGACTTCTATATTCAGTCTTACAGGTGAATGTACACTAATGATATCTGTAAACGGGTAGATGCGAAACCATGAGAGCTCAGGTTAGAACTTTCGTTCAGACAAAGAGATGATGGCTCGACTTTAGGTGTGTCCCGTTTGGGATCTTTTCTTCAACAGTACATGATTAGCATTTTTCAATGTTTCATCATTTTTTTTATGCTGAGGGTTGGCTTTAAGATTAAAGCTTATGCAAAGTATTATACAAGGACTAGGCTATTGCTCCTTCAAAATCAGAAGTCCTGGTATAATACCCCAGATATCATCACGCACAAAGACCAAGTATGTCAGAAATAGAAAATATTTCAAACAAGATTTCGGGGGTTACCCATATATCCAAGAGATGTTCCCCACGAGATAAGTAAGTTATTCGAATTTAGGTTTATATCTCGAAAACAATCTACTAAATGTATAAAAACCTACTGGCAACCTACTGGCATATCATCAGTGAGACCGTTTATCACATTTGACTTTCCAATTCTTTAGCGTGTTTGTGATAGTCCACTGATGTACTATCATTTCCTCTTTTTACAACAAAACTCTTTTTCATTTTTTTCAATGTTTTTGGCTTTTTTCTGGATTTATCATGTTTTTAGATTTTTCAAATTTTCGAAATTTTCTAAATTTTTACTCCCCCTAAAATCAAAAATATGTTTCAATTTTTTATTTTCAAAGAAAATTTTAAAATAAACTATACAGATAAAGTGACAAACTGATGAGAATCACTTCAATTCGCCATCCACTTGGCATAAACAATCAGAACTCCCCCTGACAACAAACTATTTTCCCATTATGATTACAAAACACTTAAGTTTGTTTTAATCAAAATGGTTTTTCCGAAAAATAAGTTTTGTTGATTTTTAGTAATCACTTGTAGGTTAGGGGTTAAACTCATCACTTTGCTTTTTTGTTCAAACATTTGAATGAAAGTTAAATCAAGTTCAATTTAATGACCTTGATTAACTACTTGTAGGTGAAAACCCACTTTTCTACCACTTATAGGTTTACTCAAACAAATATTTACTAGAATGATGCCGATTCCTGCTCCACGATTACCAACTTGGGAGCTCCGGCAAGTCTAGATTTTCAGTCATGATAGGTACTATCCCAGTTACTAACCTGGGATGACCTATCTTCATCTGGTTTCTTCGTTTTCAGTTCACAAAATTCCTTAACCCCTTTGACTTTCCCGTCAACCATTTTTCCAAAAATATTTTGAACCTTGGGGTTAAAAGCTTTTTCAACATCAAAATCTTTCTTTTAGAAAAAGATTGATTTGAAATTTCAACTTTTCCAATTTTTGTTTTTAAATTCTCAGCCCGCAGTGGTGGAAAATTTGCATCATCCAATGGCGGAACTGAATTTTCACCTTTTGCCTCAATTGATGGCTCCACTGACTTTGACGAGTCAGATTCATCGCCAGAAGATAGCTCCTCTGATTTTGATGAGTCAGAATCATTACTAGAACTATCATCGGATTTCTTAACAACCCATCTTCGGTTGTTAGGCTTCACTTTTCTTTTGTAAGCACTCTTTGAACATTTACCAACTTCAAATTTTGAATTTTTGAAAACTTTGAATTGTTTAGTTGGTGGTTCATTTTCAACCAGTTTTTCTTTGAGTTTTCAAGAGACTCCCTGTTTAGCTTGGATTGCCTTTGGACAATTCCTGGCAATATGACCAACTGTGTTGCATTCAGAACAAGTTCTCGTCTCTATCTTTTTCTGAGCAACTTCCTTCTTCATTCCCTCTTGCTTCTTCGCAAGGAATTCTTTGTTTGTTTGCTTTCTGAACACATGCTCCTTTTCCTCTTCAGATGATGTTCCTAAAGCAAAAACAGTTTTTGATTTATAAACTTTTTCATTTTTATGATTTTCTGGCGAAATAAAACCAAGACCTTTCTTTTTGAAATTACCGTTATGGTTTGGTTTCTTTTGAAAACCAGAACTGTAACCCTTTTTCTTGTTTAGCCTTTGTTGATCTCTTGAGGTGTACTTTTTAGGTTTTTCAGTAAGAATTACATCTTTTATTTCAGAAATATTAATCTCTGTTAGTTTGAAAACCTTTTTGATCATTTCAGTTTTAACACCTCTTATTGGAAATTCTTCATCAAAATATAATTTGTCAGAATCATTCAAACTATATGGTACTTTGATCGGTTCCTCATTCAAATTAGATTTTGATAACAAAAAATCTTTATTACATACCCGTTTGCCCTTTTTGACTGTTGGAATTGAATTGTCGGACTCAGACTTTGACTCTAACTTAGACTCCTCCGTTTCATCTTTATCCAACACCTGATCGACCACTTTCTTTATTAACACGGACTCATGATCAGTGTCAGACGATGTAAAAGTAACATCAATGTTGTCTGGCAAATTTTCTGAAGACTTAGACTCCCACTGTAAGTTGGTTGCCCTTTTGACTCTTTCTGAATTTGGATTTCGTGGAGAATATCCATTTTCAAGTGGGGGTGGACACTTGTTGTAACTGACACTTTGTTTCTTACCAGAATTTTTCACTTAAGTTTCCTCTTTTGTTTCAGAAGTCTTTACTTCAGATGTGACTTCTTCAAATGCCTTCATGCCTTCAATGGTGGGGTAAATCCTGTCAATAACATAAGAAGCACATGAGTAACTTCTCAATAATCTCTCAACCCTTTCAGTCTCTATTCTCTGGGTTTCCAACTTTTGTTCAAGCTGAGCACATTTATCAATGTAATGATTGATGCCTGACTGCTTCAACATGAACGCTCCTTGAAGTGTTTTCAAAGCAGTTGCTTGTTCACTACTTGATTCACTGTATTGATTCATAGCTTTGTTCAGAATATCATACGATTCTTTCAACCTGTTTATGTTGTGAACCAACTCGCTGTTTTGTTTTTTCACAGTCTCACAATTTTCACAAATTTCAGGTGTCTTTTCTACAACAGTTTTCTCATCAACCTTGAAAGCTGGAACTTCTTTAACCTTTATCACTCGGACTTCTTCATCATCATTCTTACCTCTCCTTCTTTCTGCATCTCTCTCAGCTAGAAATCTTAAATGCTCTCTCATTTTTTCTGCATAATAATCATCATCACTATCATCTTGTTATTTAACCTCCTTTTCCTTTGCCAATCGAGCACTTTCAGCATCTCTCTCAGCATCTCTCTCGGCTAGATACTTCAAATGCTTTTTCATACTATCTGCCCAATAATCATCTTCACCATCTTCAACAACTTGAGCAACAAAAGCCTTAGCCAAGAATTCTTTATCTGGACAGTAGTTGTCCCAGCTAAAACCTTCTGGTACTCTTTCATCATCTTGATCTATTATACCATAACAAGCTCTCTTTGATGGCTCTTCAATCACCTTCTTAGCATGTGCAGTTTGTGGTTCTTGTTGTTGATACGGTTGTTGAGCAACTTGATGATAAATCGCTTTTCGATAGTAGTCATTGTTGCTTAATGGATTTTGAGCTCCACTTGCTTCGCGGTTTGTGCATTCTCTCTTGAAATGCCCTTTCTCCCTGCAACAAAAACAAGTAACTTTAGATTTATCAAATCCTAAAGTAGAAACATTTGCATCACGAAGATCATCTCTTCCTGTAATTTGTTTAAACTTTTCAGCTCTTCTCAACACGCTTGCCAAACACCACTTTATATCCACCAACTCCATTTCCTCAGCATCAACCTGGTCGTAATCCTCTTTTGTCAACATCGGATTTCCGATCCTTCCTGCAACTAAACTCCCATAAGACTCTAGCACAGTCACCAACAACGACATATGACTTTTGGCTACTTCTTCAGAATAATTTTGATCATTCTCAAGATTTAAAGCAATGTTGCATTGAAGAACTTTGCCACTCTTTGTTGCAGAAAAATGTGGATCAAATGATGGATATGAAGAAAATCCCATTTTGCTACTTGATCCTTGAGATGAACTTTCAGAAGAACTTTTTGCATTGAAAGTCGTTTCAATCTTTGGTGCAATGTTGGTCTTATCAATAACACCACCTTTGTAATACAAACCAATGTCTTGTTCTCCATCATAGTTCTTCATTCTCGCTATCTTTCTTTGTTCCATCTCTTGAGCCTCGAGTTGTTCGATAAAATCGCTCAGCGATAGATTGTCAAAATCAGGTTTATTTCTCAACATCATAAGATATGTACCCCAAACATCATGTGGCAATGCATCGGCCAACTTGTCAATCAATTCATCTTTATCTTTATTTATGCTCAATCTTTTCATATTCTTCAACAAATTGCAGTATCTTTCTATAATCTGTTTGGTGTTTTCATTTCTTAATCCACGAATAGATCAAATTCTTTCTTCATAAGCGACTTTTTGTTCTTGATCATCTCTTTAATACGAATAAACTTCGAATTTAGTTCTTTCCATATTGATTGTGCACTTCCATTGTGTTGTAGTAAGATCAAGATATCTTCCTTAATAGCTTGCTGCAAGAGACTAACCATCAAATTTTCATTTTTGTATTTCTGTTTCTCTTCAACACTTAAATCTTTAATTTCAACCTTTCTTCCATCGTCCTTAACTGGTCTAATATATCGAAATTCAGTATAATCACATGCATCTAGATAATATGCTTGAACCCAATTCTCAAAACGTTCAGCCCATCCACCGTACTCCTCGATACTCATGAGCTTAGGCAGTTTTTGCGTTGTCCCCGTTTCATTTTCTAGCATCGTATTCTGAGTAATAGTCATCGGACTAGCAAAGGCATTATAGAACTCGTTTTCCATGATTCGGTTTCAAAAATACTCAAACACAGACTTTCAAACGAAATGAATACACTTTCACACGAAATGATCTTCAAGCAAAATGAACTCCTTCAAACGAAATGCCCCTTTCAAGCGAAATGAGACACCATTTCATACGAAATGAAATCTGTTTCAAACGAAATGGATCTTGGAACAAAATGGAAGCTTGGTGTGAAATGAAGCTCTAATTCGTGCGAAAAGAAGCAAATTCAAACGAACTGGTATCCCATTTCATGCAAAATGGTGATGACGTCACTTTTTCGAACAGTTTTTGTTAAAATCGATCAAGTTATTAGCCGATTTAAGGTCTGATTCTTTCAAGGGTTTGTTAAAACACTGTTTCGCACGTTATATTTGAAAATCAATCCATTTTGTCCATAAAATCTTTGTTAATTTTGAAAAGAAGGTGTAGAAATCAGAATTTACAGCTAAAATGGTAAGAACTCTTCCTCCTGAGCTCTGATACCACTTGTAGGATCGTTTACAGACCCAAACGAGTCGTTCAGAAGAGATCTCGTCCAATACGAGTGGCGGAAACAAACGTATCGGAGTTATTTCAGCTGATTTGCATGAAGATTCACTTTAAACTGTCTCTGTATTGATATCAGATCGTTTTACAATGCTGGAGACACTTCGGCAGAGTTTTGCTACCGGAATCGAATCGTTACAAATGAAAGACTCAAGGCTACTATATATAGACATCCCATTCCGCACGAAATAGCCCACACGAAATGAATTTTCCATTTCGTACGAAATGGTCAGTCTAACATGTTTTCCAATTTTCTCGAATATCGTGCCCTGATCTATCTAGACTAATACAAGACTCGATACAAGACGAAGTCGACAGACATATGCATCAACAACACCGGTATGGGATGTGTACTTATGCAGCGAGGCAAGGTGATTGCCTATGCATCACGACAACTGAAAGTGCATGAAAAGAATTACACCACCCACGATTTAGAATTAGGTGCCGTCGTATTCGTACTTAAGTTATGGATACATTATTTATATGGAACTAAATGTGTGATCTATTCGGATCACAAAAGTTTCCAACACTTATTCAATCAAAAGGATCTCAATATGAGACAGTGCCGCTGGATGGAAACTCTAAATGATTATGATTGCGAAATTCGCTACCATCCAGGTAAAGAGAATGTGGTTGCAGATCCTCTAAGCCGAAAGGAAAGAGTCAAACCCATCAGAATTAATGCCAAGAGCATTGAATTGAAGAATAGCCTGAATGAAAGGCTATTAGCTGCACAAAAAGAAGTTGTTTTGGAAGCTAACTTTCCAGATGAAAAGTTAGGTGTAACTGCTGAACAGTTAACCTCTGGCAAGGATGGAATCCTCAGACTAAATGGAAGAATTTGGGTTCCTATTCATGGAGGGCTTCGTGATATAATCCTCCAAGAAGCCCACAACTCCAAATACTCAGTTCACCCTAGAGGTGACAAAATTTATCAGGATTTGAAGGCTAATTATTGGTGGATAGGTTTGAAGAAATCTATTGCCACACATGTAGCTAAGTGCCTGACTTGTGCTCAGATTAAAGCTGAACATCAAAAGCCATCGGGTCTGCTACAACAGCCAGAACTTCCCAAATGGAAGTGGGAGATGGTAACCATGGATTTTATAACCAAGTTACCTAAAACAAGGCACGGAAATGATACCATATGGGTTATAGTTGATAGACTGACTAAGTCAGCACACTTCTTACCCATCAAGGAGACTCATAGCTCCGACAGGTTAGCCCAGTTGTACGTGGATAAGATTGTATCCCTTCACGGAGTGCCGGTGTCTATTATTCCTGATAGAGATACTAGATACACCTCTCACTTTTGGAAAAGTTTCCAACAATCTTTAGGCACTCGTTTGAATTTTAGTACTGCTTACCATCCTCAGACAGATGGACAGTGTGAGGGTACAATTCAAACTTTGGAAGACATGCTTCAAGCATGTGTTATTGATTTGGGAGGTAGTTGGGATGACCACCTACCCTTGATCGAGTTCTCCTATAACAATAGCTACCATAATAGCATTCAGGCTGCGCCTTTTGAGGCATTGTATGGAAGGAAATGTAGAACGCCTGTTTGTTGGGCGGAAGTAGGAGAAGCTCAGTTATCAGGACCTGATATAGTCCTTGAAACGACGGACAAGATTTTCCAGATTCGTGATCGCCTGAAAGCTGCCAGGGATAGGCAGAAAAGTTATGCTGACAAGAGTCGAAAACCTCTAAAGTTTGAAGTGGGCGATAAGGTCTTACTAAAAGTATCACCCTGGAAAGGCGTGATGCGTTTTGGTAAGAAAGGCAAGTTAAGCCCTAGGTATATCGGACCATTCAAGATTATCGAATGTGTTGGCAGTGTAGCTTATAAGCTAAACTTGCCTGAATAGCTGAGTGGAATTCATAATGTGTTCCAGCTGAAGGATGCTGTGGAATCAAGACAATCATCAAGTTCTGATAAAGTTTTGGAGGAAATCAGCATTCTAAGGACAACAACAACTATTTAACAGATGCCCTGGAGAAGTTGGTTAAAGAATGGGCCGCACAGAAGGAGCAAAACAGAGCTGAATTTGCTAATGTGCATGAGGAAAAAACAAAGAATGCTCAGCTCATGAGTGATGTTTAATCACTCATGAAAAGAATGCACTACAATGTTGCCGGATTGGCAAAGGTAGACATTCATGAGCTCAGAGCCCCCATTCCCAGAGAAGATTCATAGCTGGAGGTTCCTAAGATCATCAGACAACAACAACAACCAACTGCCACACCTTCAAGCCAAAAAGGACCTTCATCAAAGGGTCCCCCTCCACCATGTCAAAAGAAGATATACCGAAAAGGTATGAATCCACACCTAAAGTTATTGTTGATTTAAACATTGTTGCCCCTCAGACACAACCAAGGAAGACAACATCAGGGGAAACAATCTTCAGTGAAAACCTGAACTTACAAGAAAAGAGAAAGTGGGAAGACTTTGCAACCTCATCTTCCAAAAGACCAAGAATAGTGCAAAAGAAAACTTCTGAAGGGAAAACCATCTTTGTTCAAGAAATTGACAAAGATGTCATGATGTTTCCAGAACATCATCTCAAGGAGTTTTACTGGTTAGCAGAAGATAGATTGGACAGACCACATAGTCCAATGAGTAGAGACCGAAGGGATGAAAGGCTTGATAGGGGAAACAAGAGTGTTCACAAAGCTCTTGAAAATCCAGTAGAGAGAGTTCTCAAAGTAGATGCTCATTCTACACCAGATGGTTTGAGTGGAAAATATGAACAAAATAGGTACACCCTTTTGAGAAAAGATAGCAGTGAGGAGAGGATAACAGATGGCGACTTAGCAGATCAGTTACATCCAATGGACATATCACTTTGAAGAGAATTTATGATCAAGACAAGGGGAACAACAAATTTGTCAGAAGAGCCCCCACGGTATGTCAAAAGCTGGTGTCAAATTATTTGAAAGGGTAGCTCTATTTGATTTTGATATGTGCATCAACTTTGATTATGTTCACAAGAAGAAAGTACACATACCTCCACCAGATGCATCCATCCCTGCAGAGCTTGAAAAGGAAGCAAGAACAGGAGTGATCTTTGAACAACCAGAACTTTCTGTTGTGTTCAAAGACATTGAAGAAAAGAAAGCCCTTTTCAAAGTTGTTGCAATCTGCAAATATTTAAACCAGACCCTGAAGTACATCAAAGAATGTCTGAACAAAAAGCAGGAACAACTTAAAGCCAAGGGAAAAGACAAAGAGATACTGAGGCAAGAAATAGAGACAATCATAGATGAATGGATAGCTGCAAGAGGTTGTACAAGGATATGTAAAAAGAATGCCACAAGTTCATCCATTACAAGAAGAAGCTGAAGACTGATGACATTCACAAAAGTGTTAACATTTCGAAAAACAATTTAGTTATGTTATTTCTCTTGTTATCTATTTTTGAACAATGTTTTGTATTTTGCAACTTTAATTCCGTTGTTTAGAATTTTTTAATGTTCATTTGTTATGAGGTAGTTTATTTTTCTTACAATACTTGGGGGGAATTTGTTAGGAAACTTTTATTTAAGTATTGAAGAAAAAGATGATCAAGCTGATCATATGCTGAAGATACAGTCAAGAAGATCAATAAAAAGGTGTCTACAAGATAACAGGACAAGTGATGTAGTGAGTGATACGATAAACGAAGATCAACACGTTGATTCTACGAATACCCGTGTGTTTCTTCCCCAACCCCCAAATTGCAACCCAAAGGCCACGGAATTTGAAGTGAAAAATAAGTTTTCTCAAAATTCAAGTCTGATTCATTCATTCACTAAAGGGACATATAAATAATGACAGAAATTCGAAACGGGCCTAAAAAAGACAACGGGCCAAACACAAGCCCAAAAACAAAATGCCCAAAATACTTGAAAAAACATAAAAATAGAAAAAACTAGTAGAAATAAGCGTTTTCTCGGCCCGGACGATGACCCAAACCGCCGTAGGCGGTTTGCAGCAAGATAGAGCTCGTTCTCCCGGTCGTTTTGACTGGTCACACGCCCCAAACGGACCCCCGTAGCCCGAGTTAGAGCCATTTCAGTGAAGCCCCTTTAGTGACCCGATCTTGGGCTTCCAAATACCGGATGGCCCGCTCTTCCACGCTTGGGCCCGCATCAACAAGAGAAGTGTAGCACCACGTAAAAACGTGTCCAATTATGTATAGACACATGTCCTAAACTCTAAATATGTGAAAGATTGAGTTTGAATGACTAAAGTTGACAAACGGTGAAAATATGTATGCGAAGGGACTAAAAGTGTTAGCATGCCAAACTTGGGCCTCTGAATGACCATACGTGAAGAATATATTCTTAAACGAGTGATTAATTGGATATAAGAAGCCATTTGTGAAAATAATCGGAAGATTATAAAACTACAGGGGTTAAACGTGTCAACATGTTAATTCTTACCTCTGAGTGACCTTTTAACGAACCCAAGGCTTCGAAATATTCAAATATACTCTCAAGAATAAGTGGTATAAATTTCACGTGATTTCGAGATCGTTAAGAAAGTTTTCAAGACTTTGGGTGAAAAGTGTCAATATGATGAAACTTGCGTTTATAGTGATATTTAACAAAACCGAGCCTAACGAAGTTTGATTATACATCCTTGAGCCTCTACAAACTAACTACAAGGGCCTTACATGTCAAAAATAAGGTTGTATAAGGTTTTATATGGCCAGGGACTGATTCTGCCAAGTTTTAAAATATTTTAACCTGAGTAACCGGTTTACGCGGGGCGCGTAAGCCTTCTTCTAATCCTACGTGGGCCGCGTAGAAGTCCCCAGTGAAGAAACCTTTGGACAGGTGCAAGTTCAGCTGCAGAACCGAATTTAACACCTTGTAATCGATACCAGGGGCTGTTGGACGAATTTGTTTTTACCACTAGGACACCTGGGGTGATCCTAGGAACCTCCAAAACAGATGCAAACATCTAGGGACTTGTCATTTTGCTATATAAGACACTCTAATTCATAGTTCATATGCACACTTATTTGCAACATCATTCAAAACACAGTTCTGGAGCTAGCAAGCATTAGAAGAAGATTGTCAAGTGTAGAAAAGATAGCAAGGACCATAAGTAAGAGTTTTAATCCCTGCTTAGTCCTTTTAATTAGCTTAAAAACCAAAAAGTCAAACATATCGTAATTAAGCTTTGACTTTTGGTTTAATCATAAATGGTCCAGCCACTGACCGAAACGAAAGTGGTTATGGAACCATATTAAGGTAGGTGATTAACCCTTAAAAGGGCACCTCCTAATTATTTCGTTTGAGTAGTTAATTGTCGGGTCAAACTAGTTGGTCAAAAAGTCAAACTGGACAGAAAGTTTAAAAATTACTTAAACTAATAAAACAAAGTATCTAAATTATATTTTATCATTCTAATGACTTGGTAATTAATATTAGAACATGTTTAATCAGGCCTAACCCGACAATTATCAGTCTAAGGTCAGTTTATAACCGAACGTCGCAAAAGCTTGACTTTTGCTTTGACTTTCAGTTCTGACCCCTTTAAGCTTAATTCTTCCATGTTTTAAGCTTCTGGACCACATTATTTAGTAGTATAACCCTCTGGAGTTATATTGCTTGGTCCTTGGTAGTTTGAATTATATGCCCTTGTTTGTTAATATGCTTATAAATGCCGTAAATGCCCTTTTGACATACAAATGAGATTTTTAGAAATGTGAGAGGACAAAAAACCTTTGCTACTGATATATAAGCTTGTCCCGAAAATTTGACATCAGTTCTTGGTCCTAAATAGAAGTTAGGCTCGATATCGTAATTAGAAGCTTTTTGTTAATTAAATTGTGATATCTTGCATAATACATGTTTAATCTTGGATTTTGAACCGAAACTCATTACCTACTGTTAAGATATTATATTTAAGGAATTTTAAGATTTTTGGTCAGATTATAATCTGTTTAGATCATAGAGTTCTTGAGTAATTCGGTAAATGACGATAATAACCTTTTCATGTATAAAATGAAATTAACAAATGATTTGAATGCCAAACATTTTCCTACTGATTTAATACATTAAATAAATTATTTTGGGCATTTAAAACTGATCAAAATCTCAGATCTACATAAACATCTTGATTATCGTCAATTAGCGAGTTTTACACTAATTAGGTGCATAGTATGGTTTAAAACCATATTTAACACCTAAGACTTGTTACCTACTGAATTTTTAAAAAAAATAAAATATTATTACAGTAGGTATAAGTTATGAACTCAGATTACCAAAAATGTCCTTAAAAGCATATGTGAAATGACCAAAATGCCCTTTCGGGGCATAGTTTGGCCATAAATGGTAAACCTCACATATATGTAGTATCTTACTGATGTAATGAGATAAAATAAATATTCTTACTGATTACCAAAGACCAGAACTTCAGTTTGTTATAAATCTCTTTTATAATTATTAAAATGACCAAAATGCCCTTACGGGACTTAAATTGGTTTTAATTACTTTTTGGGCATATATGTTAACATCCTACTGATGTATTAACATATTTTAAGCATAATAACATTTAAGACCTGTATATAATTCATTTGGTTACCCGTTACGCGTTTATGCGTTCGGATCGGTTTATGTGACTAGTTTACGTAAAATAGCCGAAACGGGTTTAACCTTATCATTAAATCCTCAAATTCCAGAATGTGTTTAGTTTACCCATAGTATACAAGTATCCAAGCTTTTCGGGTCTAAACCACATTCTATTCCGGTCTCCGCTTAATCTAGCGTTTAGAACCGTAAAGTTTCTTTCTAGCTAGTCGGTCTAAGTCTTTGACTTAACTAAAGACCCGTTAGCATCCTAATAGGTTATTAAACCTTCTATACAGATTAAGTAGCATCCAGTAGAAGGTATCGTCATAAAGATTTAGGATTATACGGCTGAGTTACCTTTCACATTAGCTCAGGTAAATACTTTTAACTTATTTTCCCTTATACGGGCTTGGGATATGGTATTATAATAATACCACTTGGTCGGGTATGAAATCATTTAATCGGATTGTGATTAATAAATTTACATAACCCATTTTAATCTGTCTTGTTTGATAACATAAACATTGGGGGTTAATTCGACCGTGTCCTGGATATCCTCGGCTCATTTCATTTGAAAATGGCCACGACCTATGCACGGGGTGTAGGCATACACCTGATAGATGCAAATACTAAAAATATAAAACCACATGTTGGGGATAACTCCTTTGTGGGTTCTATAAGTGGTGAGTCGGTTAATCATGACCAGCTTCCAACAGGCCCCAATTGTATGACAAACATGTAAATCTGTATACAAGATTATCTTTAAATAATTGTCCCAAGTTATAAATGATTTGTGCCTTGTGCACTTAAATCAATTTTTATAAATGTTTTCAAAAGAGTCAATTAATTGTATTTATCAGTGTAAACTGACGTATTTTCTAAAGTCTGATTGACAGGTACCTCTCGTAAATAGGCTGGAGCTATTAGGTGTCGAATAAGAGGATCTTGCAAATCCCTAAAATACCTGAAGTCTGTTATTTTGTTTTCTTGTATTTTATTTATGGTGGATCTTATTATAACCAAGTCTGTATATTCTTTCATTCGGAGATGCAGAAATTATGGTTTGTAATAGCTTATTCACCAAGCCTTCCGCTGTGCTATTATATTGTGTGTATTGACAATGTTGATATCAACTACGTCACGATACTCCCCACCGGGCCCACCGATAATATGTGGAAATATCAGGGTGTGACAAGAAGAAAGAAAGAAAGATCTTCAACAAAGATCAAGAAGTAATTAAGACAAAAGAAGACGATCAGAAAAGGCCATTCAGATACTTTATGCAGAGCAAGTGCATGAATAAAAAAATGCTTATTCATGATCCAGACTCTCTATAAATAGAGATGTCAACACCGAAGGTTAAATGAGTTGAGCCAAGCATTCATTACATACACCAAAAACTCCATTACCCTTCACTACATAATTCTTTGAGCATTCATTTGTAACAGTCAATAACTTTGTTTACCATAGTGATTAATATACTTGAAAATTATGTAAGTTGTGTTTCTTGAAAGTTTGATTTCTAGTTTCGCACAATATTTTCATACTTGTTGAAATCTATTGCCATACTTAGCCAAAGAGCATCTTGTTTAGGATCAACAATTTCCCCTCTTGGATCTTCAAAACTTAACAACTAACGAACACACGACACTATATATACATGGTTACATTTGCACGGACTAGTGGAATACGTTTGTACGAATGTGTATCTTCGTGCAGACCAACTGCTCATCTGTGTGGAGGTGCTTGTTCGTGCGGATGTAGTTACATCCGTACGAACCTCTCTCGACCTCTCCAAAGTCATGTGTTCGTATCTTAACTATTCTATATTCAACACACGCTCTATCTAGCCTATTCACACAGTGGCGGACATACATAATATGCACTAACAAATTCCCCCTTGATCGTCACTGTCGAATCTTGATCTTTGATTTTAAGAGCCGTGTTTGAATATTTGCAACTTCAATCAAGCATTTGATATCTTCAGATCCCCCTTGATTGATGATTCGGGCTTGTGTTCCCCCTGAAATGAATCTTCAAGTTTTTGTTTGCACGGTTTCCAACCTCCTCTGATTTGCTATACTGCAATCTTCACGAATAATCACCAACTTGAAATAACACAATGTAACTTCTCTGTTTCGACTTTAACTACATCCGCGTTCGGTTTTAGCGCATTCCCCTGCTTGATCCTTTGATCTTCAAAAACCTAACCGACAATTGATAGAAACTTCGAATCACCACACAGGTAAACTTCAAGTTTATGAATACCCATGAAAATCTGAAATCCCGTTTTCTGTAATCATCTTTAATCACACTCTTGAATGATTGATCAGTGTAAACGGTAATCTCCACAATCAGCAAATCTTCATCGGATAACAAATCATCGGGTAATACATTCAGATCTCAGAAACATTCTTCCACGATTAGATTCACATTCTTCCTCCTCAGTCACGATAACAGATGTATAGTCTTCTCCGTTAGTCCCGTCAGCAACTTAATCAACAAACATCCTCATTCCCCAGCGGTTAGTTCGAAAAACAATTCCTCTGCTCAAAGATTAACCATTCTGACACTTTGGACTATCACAAAGCTGTGATATCTTTTATGTATCGACAATACTGATGCATCTCTTGATGCTAATCTTGCTAACTGGCTTATACGAAGACTCGGGACTCAAACCCTAAGACATCAATCTGGTCACAATCTAAAGAATCTGAACTTCCTATGAACACGAACTAACGAATCCCGATTTTATGCATCCCTAGACAATCTGAAGTTGGAACCACCTGAATACTGTTGCACGTCTGAATTTCAAAAATGCCGGAATTTCAATATATTCTGATGAAATTTTTATTCCCCCTCATTTTTGCAAATTCTGACCTCTCTAAAACTTCTCACTGAATTTCTCCCTTAAACTTGGCAAATTCAGTCTTCTCTGTTCACAGAAAACTCAACTATGTGGAAAATGTCATTTTGGTCCACAAATAGCGTTTTTCATCAACTACGAATTTTACGATTTTGCTCATTAATAGTCACTTAACCCAGAAAATAAACATTCTGCATAGGTATCATGATTACCCCAATAACTTCAACATTTTGTGATCGCATCAGCATATCTGTTCTCTGAAGCTCTCGACGGTGTCCCCGAACATCTCGTATTTGTCGTTAAAAATTCGAAAAAAATTTCTATCACCAAAATTTTTCTGGACACTCGTCTCGTCACCACGATAAAAAAAATGTCTTTTTAGGCATTTGACTCATTCGCGCGGATGAAGTAGGTTCATTCGTGCGAGTGAGATGATTTTAGAACGAAAATAGGCTAGTTTGTGCAAACGTGAGTCTTTCGTGTGGATGAAAGCTCCTTCGTGCGAACGTAACGTGTTACATCCGTACGGACGTAGTTGGTCCGTGCGGACGTGGTTTCGTCCGTCCGAATGCTGCTGATTCAATTTATCGATCTAAAATCTTTATTTATTCGACTTTCATGATGATTCTTTCACAGACTAGGTCGAAATTCATTTCTAAACAATCCTATGGTCTCAATTTTACTTTTTGTCCGTGAATTGACCATTTATTTGATGATTTACGTCTAAAATCCATAAAAATCCATAATTCATGAGCGTAGGTGATTCAATTAACGGTTAGATCAACTGAATCTGTACCGTAGCTCTAATACCAATTGAGAGTTCATGATCTAGCGGGTTTAGACAGAAGTTTGGGTAGAATAGAACTAATTCGGTAGAAATCTTAGTCATAAGTAGAAAGCTTCATTTATAACGAAAGAGTATACATCATTTACAAGCTGGAGAAATAAATTTTTTCCAGCATTTCCTCTCTGTAATCTCCAAAACTTAACAACTAACGAACATACAACACTATATATACATGGTTACATTCGCACGGACTAGTGGAATACATTCGTACGAACGTGTATCTTCGTGCGGACCAACTGCTCATCTGTGTGGATGTGCTTGTTCGTGCGGATGTAGTTACATCCGTACGAACCTCTCTAGACCTCTCCAAAGTCATGTGTTCGTATCTTAACTATTCAATATTCAATACACGCTCTATCTATTTATTCGCACAGTGGCAGACATACATAGTATGCACTAACACCACCACCACCACAACCACCAACACTCTCGCCGTCACAACCACCCCCTCTATCTCGACACTCGTACATCCTCACCCCTCGTCGACCCGTCGTAACAAACATCATCAATTTATTATTATTTTTTATGTAAAAGTAAAAAAAGAAAATAAAAAAAATAAGTGTGTAAATATATGAATGTATGTGTGTGTATATATTTTATTTATAATTATTTTTATTTAAAGATAGAAAATAAAATAGATAAAATTAAAAAACAAAAAAATAAATGGGAAAGTTCCAAAATCGTCTTTGAGATTTAAGAATTGCCAAAATCATCCATAAGAGTTAACGATAAATTTAACTGAGTTTGTCAAATGGCAACAAAAATAAAATCTCAAGAACCCCAGTAAAAAAAAAGCTTTACTTTTGGATTAAAGTGACCTAAACTTATTATGGATTATTTTAACATTTTACTCTTAATAATTTAAGTACATAAACTGGATAATGTGTGTTGACTATAGTGTAAAGGCTTTTTTTTTTTTTAAATTAAAATGCTTGATGCACTTTTTATAAAGTTGTACGGAAAACCACTCAAAGATATTTTTTCATCAAATGTCGAAGTTGGTCCACAGGGTAAACTTTTATAGACGTTTACAAAAGCTAACTAACACATGCATTTTGATGTGTGAAACTATCTAAGTTGGCTAACACAACACAACACAGTAACACGCAAAGCGTTACAACATCTAACAAGAATATGCATATGTTTATTACGGTGCATCCACGTATATACTATAACAATGCATCAATAGTATACTTTTTGATGAGCCATTGTAATTTGGTTGGATGCGCCATTAGAATGCAATTTATGAATAATTTCAGGAATTATGAATCAAACTATACAATCAGATATACAATTATGCATAACTTTGCAAATTGTAAATCAGACTATATAATTTAATAGACAGTCACAATACATACTTAGTAAGTTAATTCCAACTTTAAAACTAAACTTAAAACTTATAATGACAAGTAGGTATACCCATGGTTAGAAAATTTGAAATTATACATGTTATAGTAGTGTTACATTGTTACCCACATGGATATGCTACACACCTACGGATTCATATATGAAATCGTCTAAAATAACTTTAGTATTCGAAAACTAATGGAGGGCATATTTCATGATTTAATTAACCATATGTGAAATCATCCAAAATGTCTTTAAATTGTTTAAAAATAACGGATGAAAATCAAATAACTCAAAAATCGGTATGCTTAAATCAATCACTATTTTGATTTTTTTTTTTAAAGAGAAAATGTCCGGATAGTCCATGTGGTTTGGTGAAATTTCACCTATAGTCTAAAACTTTCTAGATTTACAACTATAGTCCCTGACGTGGATGAGAATTAGTTTTCTTAGTTAAATGAATGTGAAATGACGAAATTATCATATCATTAAAAAAAAGTAACAGTTAAATCAATAAAAAGAGTTAATATACATAATTCAGGTGGGCCCATCTTTTTTATTTAAAACCTAACAAAATCCTTGCACCCTTCTCTCCATAACCACCGCCTCCAACCACCGTCTCCACCCTCCTCCTCTTCTAATATTAGAATAGACAATTAAATAGATAACTAATGATATATTTTTATTAGTAAGGGTATTCTTGTCATTTCACGTTTACTTAACCGAGAAAACTAACCTCCATCCACGTCAGGGACTAATACTCTCCAAGAAACAAATGTACAAAAATTGGGGACTATAGCTGTAATTTTAGAAAATTTGGTACTATATGGAATTTTCACTAAACCACAGGGACTATCCGAACATTTTTCTCAATAATTAGATGGATTATATAACTCCTGTTTGAAAATTCAAAAATGAAAATAATGTTAAAAAATAAAACCTAACAAAAAGATTGTCCCCTAAAGTTTGAAGAAACCATGGCAGGAAGCGAAATGACGATTTTTCTTCTTTAAACCATCGACTTCAGAATCTTCTAAGTCACGATTCTTTTAAACATCATGATGGTTTGTGAGTATATAAATTATTTAGGTTTCTAATTTTTGGGGAAGGTGTATTGGATTGTATATGCTAATTTGGATTTGAGTTCACTTGTGTTTAGCATATTCTTTTTTTTTTTTAACGGCCAACAAAAATTTTTTATTAAGATTTAGCCAGCGGCTAACCCAAAGATTACATACATCAAAACTCCAAAAACTAAGATATGTATGTATTTATATATAACAAATTAAGATACAAATAAATAAAAACAAATTAAGTCTTTTTCTACAAATCTAAGTTTGGTGTCGATCCTAAAATTATATATTTCAAACATTTGTGGTGATAATGATATGTATGTATTTATTTGTATCTTAATTTGTTTTAGGTGTTGAAAACATAAATTAGATTTGTAGAAAAAGACTACATGAAAATCTCAACAGGTATACCTAATATGGAATAGGGTTTTGCAATAAGTCAATCAAGTATGTGACTGGGATTAACATTACTTGTCCCAAACTTGGTTAATTGTCATCCCTATATAGATAAGTTTGGTGTGGAAGGGACGAGCATGAGGCGTACATAAGAAGCATGTCATTAGACCGTACACTTCTTTATATGTAGCGGATAATGTCGAAAGTCGATCGACCCCACACAAAGATCCATATAACACCCCAAGTTAAACTTGAATTTTTACGTTCTATCGTGACACTCGTACATCCTCTCCACTTGTCAACCCGTCGTAACAAACATCATCAATTTATTATTATTTTTATTTAAAAGTAAAAAATAAAATTGAAAAAATAAGTGTGTAATACAAATGTATGTGCGTCTGTATATATATTTTATTTATAATTGTTTTTATTTAAAGATAAAAAATAAAATTTATAAAATTAAAAAACAAAAGAATAAATGAGAAAGTTTTAAAATCGTCTTTGAGGTTTGAGAATTGTTAAAATCGTCCATAAAAGTTAAAGATAACTTTTAATTAAGTTTGTCATTTAGATGAAAATGACAACAAAAATAAAATATCAGAGACCCTGATAGGAAAAAAAAATATTTTTAGATTAAAGTGAACTAAAGATATGGATATTTTCGCATTTTACTCTTTATAATTTAAGTGCTGAAACTGGATAATGTGTGTTGACTATAGTGTGTGAAGGCATTTTTTTAAATTAAAATGCTTAATGCACTTTTTATAAAGTTGTACGGATAGTCCCTACTTGTCATGGGTATACCTACTTGTCATTACAAGTTTTGAAAATCATGCACTTTTTATAAATTTTGACCTTTTATAGTGTTAGGGTGGAGGGTATAGTCAAACACCTTAATTTGAGTGAAATCCTAGCCAATAATATTATGCCATGTCAACTTCTCATTCCACTCTTCATTTTGCACTCAATGAGAGGGTATAGTCAAACACCCTAGGGTGTTTGAGTTATATATTTTTTATTTAAAAATTATAAACTATGCATAAATAATTAAAACATTTTTTAAACTTAATAAAAAAACAGATTACATTTAAAACATAAAAAAAAACACATTACATTTAAAATTAAAAAATTAAACCATAAAATAAACTAGTATTTTAGAAATTGCATGGCCAATTATATTTTTTTGCGATATCTCGTTTCCTCGCGAGAATAAATGGCAACATCTCGGGTGGAGCATGGTCGTGTGACTCAGTAAATGTCTTCAAATCCCGATCATACATGAGTTGTTTCACCGCCTCGCGTTGTTCCGCCACTAACGCTATGGTGTCTTCCTCGCGTTTCTTTCGTATATTCGTCAACTCTATCAAACGTGCTTTTTCTTGTTCTTTCAAAAGAGTGTATTGGGCGAGCTTCTCGGTGAGGGCCTCTTGGCTATCGTTTGATGATGATGCGGGCCTCTTGTCTTTTCTTTTTTGTCTTGTTGGTGACGGGTCTACGTTTATGTCTGGTATATCGATCGGTGACTCAGTTCCCGGTGTACCCGCATCGGGCGACATTCTTTTTTGTCCCGAACTTTCACTATCTTCACCCGACAATGGTACCGTTACCCATTTTTCATGTTTACGAACGACCTCCCATGCCTCAATATGTTGAAAACCACTTGGATATTTTTTTTTGAAATCACTTAAAGCCCTATTCATGACGTCGAGGTCGCTAACACCACTGCCACGAATACGATCCTACATGGTTAACAAATATAAAGTAAAAAAAAATTAAACACACACAATTTAATGGAAATTATTTTTTAAATGTTATGGAAAATTACCGCTTGTTTCCGAAGACCGTTGAAGTGATTTATCTTACTCAACATAGGGATCCATTTTGAACGTACTTGATGAACTGTTCGAGTACTTCCGCCGACAGTTTCTTTGTAATGGACGAGAATTTTTTTTCCAAAAACTATCCCCTTTTTGTGCATTTCTTTTTTTCTTGTTTAAGGAACAATGAACCCATGCCTTGGCTAAGGCCTCTTCATGTGTTTTCGCCCAAGTTTGACGCTCCGCCTTGACTCCCTTTTGTTTCGGGTCACTTGCTTCACCAATATCATCGTCTTCATCCACATATTCTTCTTCATCCTCGCCACTATCTACATCCAAATGTTGTGTTTCGGGGACAACCTCTACATCATCATAGATAGGAAGTGGGCGCTCGACATTCTCTCTTGGTGATTGAATTGGCGGGGTCCTAAATCCAAATGGATCGAACTCGTTTGTGAAGCTTGGGTGTGAAAATATTTGTGGTGGAAAAGTAGGTTGGGTGAAAAAAGATGGTTGAGTTTGAGGGTAATAAAATTGAGGTTGAGTGGTTGGTGAATATCCGTAGGAGGTTTGAATCGGTGCACTTGGACCTCTACAATCACCTTGTCTGGTTTGCGAAACCTTTTTTTTTTTAATCCGATCCTCGGCTAGCGGAACCTTTTTTTCTTGGGTTAACCTTTGTTTTGTTTATCCATGGTGTTTGTGTGTCTAGAAAGAGAGATTTTTTGTAAGAATTGTGTGTTAAAAATGATTGAAAAATTGAGTTTATATAAAAAATTCACCAACGGTGATAAAAAAACGTTCAAAAAATGCAAACGGTCAAAAATATTATAAGCAAACGGTCAAAAAAAGAAATCAATCAACATTAATCAATCGGTGAAAGGTTACTGATTTTGGCATTCTCTCTCTTGGTCACCGAATGCGTCGGAAGCCAGGGTGTAGTCACCGAATCGGTGACTTAAGTCACCGCACAACTCAATCAGCCTTATACCCTCCACCCTTACACTGTTACCCACATGGATATGCTATACACCTACGGATTCATATATGAAATCGTCTAAAATAACTTTAGTATTCGAAAATTAATGGAGGGCATATTTCATGATTTAATTTCATGATTTAATTAAGCATACGTGAAATCATCCAAAATGTCTTTAAAATGTTTATAAATAATGGATGAAAATCAAATAACTCAAAAATTGGTATGCTTAAATCAATCACTATTTTGAAATTTCTTTTTTTATTATAGAGAAAAATGCCCGGATAGTTCATGTGGTTTTGTGAAATTTCACCTATAGTCCAAAACTTTCTAAAATTACAACTATAGTCCCTAACTTTTGCACATTCGTTTCTCGGATAGTCACTGACGTGGATAGGAATTAGTTTTCTTAGTTAAATGGATGTGAAATGACAAAATTGCCCTATCATTAAAAAAAGTAACAATTAAATCAATAAAAAGACACGTAATTCAGATGGGCCCATCTTTTTTATTTAAAACCTAACAAAATCCATGCACCCTCCTCTCCATAACCACCGCCTCCACCCTCTGCCGCCTCCAACCATCGTCTCCACCCTCCAGACAAGCACTTGCAAATCCACACTCCACCATGTGACCACCACAACCACGCACCTCTATCCTTTTCTGTTTCATTGCAAAATCAACAATCATCTGACCAAAATGGATGCTCTTCTCCTCTTCTAATATTAGAATAGATAATTAATAATATACTTTTATTAGTAAGGGCATTGTTGTCATTTCACATTCACTTAACTGAGAAAACCAACCCTTATCCATGTTAGGGACTATCCAAGAAACGAATGTACAAAAATTGGGGATTATAGCTGCAATTTTAGAAAGTTTGGAACTATATGGAATTTTTACCAAACCACAGGAACTATCCGAACATTTTTCTCAATATTATATAAATAATTAGACGGATTATATAACTCCTGTTTGAAAATTCAAAAATGAAAATAATATTAAAAAATAAAACCTAACAAAAAGATTGTCCCCTAAAGTTTGAAGAAACCATCAGACGAAGCAGGAAGCGAAATGACAATTTTTCTTCTTTAACCCGTCGACTTCAAAATCTTCTAAGTCACGATTTTTTGTCTTCTTTCTCATCAATTCATACAAGCCCCAACTACAACACTTTGGTTTCTTCTCTTTTAAACATGATGACGGTTTGTGAGTATATAAACACAGGCACTACTTCCTTATTTAGGTTTCTAATTTTTGGGGAAGGTGTATTGGATTGTATATGCTAATCTGGATTTGAGTTCACTTGTGTATAGCATATTCTATTTTTGGATCGGCAATGTGAGAGGTGATGTATAGGGATAAAAAAAACACAAATACCAAAAAACATTTGAGACGGGTACTTGATTATGTTGGAAATTTTAGTGAAAATGGGTTTTTCATTAAATATTTTGGACATCAATAAATATTTATATATGTGTTGTATAAATAACTATTTGTGGGTTTGTGTTCAAACTCTGTCCAAAATGGAGCTAAGATGAATGAGATATCGAAGCTTGAAGTTGTATGCTTGGAACAAACAAAGATGAGAAAAATGGATTGAGATTTGTCACCCTGTCTCACATAGATGGGATGACAAAACTTAAAGTGGTATATAAGGAGGAGCACTCCTTGTAAATTGTTTCCTTAAAGGCAAACACTAGTGGGGACCCAAAGGGTGCATCGCAGTCGCACATATGCACGCGTGACATGGGCTAGAGGCCCAATGTGGTGCACTTTGAACTTCGCACACCGCCTTTGTATTTTTGCCCATGAGCGTGTGGTCAGATACATGGCGGGTCCGCTTATGGCACACCCTTGGGTGGCGTAGGCGGATGCCATGGCACATGTCAATGCAACACGAGCTACTTAGGCGCATGGCGCACGTCATTGGCTATGGCGAAGAATGCAAGTGGCGCACAAGTTTGGATGGCGCATGACCAGGTGGCGTCCTGGTATGCATAGTGGCATCCGTGTGGCGCGCGAGTATGGATGGCGCATGACCAGGTGGCGTCCTGGTATGCGTAGTGGCATCCGTGTGGCGCACGGCTCCATATGGCATGGCGTGAGGTATCCCGTTGATATGCGCGCTCCTTGGGCGGATGCCATTGGTCATGGCGGATGGTTTACGAGTGACGCATCCATTGGCGTGAACACCAATGGCGCAACTGTACTACTCCAGGCGGCGCATGGCGCAACATGTGGTGCTTGTCTCACGTGTGGCACGAAGACTGCATAACACGCCGCTTGCTTACGAGCGGGTCACGCGGCTTGCAGGCGGGTCACACTCAGTCAACCCAGTTTCCGTCAGTTACAAGAAAGCTTTAACTACCACTTAAATCCATTAAACATGATATTAAACCTTGTTTATTATATTATTAATTGTCTAATTCATGACAATAATAATTGGGGTTTAATGGCTTCTTTATGTTTGTGAGTATAAGAAGAGGATGATGGTTCATTCTAGAGATCATCAAAAAAGATAGAGAAACACACACATGAAAGAACTTTTGTTCCATGGAAATTTAGAGAAGAGTATTCTAAAAATT
The DNA here is from genome assembly GCF_002127325.2 of Helianthus annuus. Classification (NCBI taxonomy): domain Eukaryota; kingdom Viridiplantae; phylum Streptophyta; class Magnoliopsida; order Asterales; family Asteraceae; genus Helianthus; species Helianthus annuus. The sequence continues at coordinate 141,677,893 of NC_035436.2, forward strand.
GTCCTTTTATATAACTCAATATTTTCCTACAAAATGAAGAACACCAAAGTACCCGGTGTAACCTCGGGCACGAGTGCCATCTCCGGCAGTACAACTACTGCTTCGGTTGTTGTACACTGGGAGACAGAACCGTCTGAAAGGAGGCGCAGAATCTGTTTTAAGGAAAGCGTGTTGAATACGTGCCTCAACCAAAACCGTCAACAATTTGCTTGTCTTGCAGCGGAGTTTCGATCTGGAAGGTGCAGTTGAAGCTTCCAAAGACGCTTGCTTGAATCAAGATTGGTACAATTATATTGTATTTTATATTCGTTTATTTAGTTTCTTGTAACCGGTACTGTACTAGTCGAATTTCCCACAAATAACGATAGTCTCGTTATTATTTATTATTTATTTTGTAATATATTTTAATAAAAAGTGAACCTAGTCCCTACAGGTTATGAGACCGGCCGCCATATAGGCTAACATAAAATATTTTTGTGTGTGTTTTAAGAGAAGTATGATATTAAGTGATACAATATCCGATTATTCAAAACTATATACCCGTTTACCAAAATCATATATCTGAACTAAATACTTTATTTTTTCTCTTCGCTATCGTTTGGTAATACTTTATTTTATCGTAGTATACTAATGAAAAGTGATCTTTTTTATATAGGGTTAGGTTAACGTACAAATTCTCTTATCGTACAATATGTACGCGATCATCTCAGCCGTCCGATCTGATGCGAATTCACTTTTGAACATGCGATTTGTGCTGAAAAACCAACATGCGAAATTGCTTTGTATACCAACATGCGATTTCATAAAAAAATACCAACATGCGATTTTGAACATGCTTTTTTATAACGTGCGACTTCACAATATCGTACGTATTGTACGTTAAGGGATATTGTATTTTACACTTTCACTTTTATATATATATATATATATATATATATATATATATCTTTATATGTATTAATTACATTGTTTAGAGAGTTAAATGTCATTTTAGTCCCTATGGTTTAAGCCATTTTGTTTGTTTAGTCTAAATGTTTCATATTTCGCATGTGGGTCCAAAAATGTTTCATCGTGCCATTTTAGTCTACTGGGTTAACTTCATCTATTATTTCGGTTAACGAGAAAGGCATTTCGGTCATTTTAGATGGTTGAATTGCCCTTCTAGTTAACAGAACTACATATAAAATGACCGAATTGTCTTTCTCATTAACATGAATAATGGATGAAGTTAACCCAGTGGACTAAAATGACAACGGTGAAAGCTTTTTGGAGCCACAGGCGAAAAATGAAACATTCGAACTAAACTGACAAAATAACCCAAATCATAGAGACTAAAATAACATTTAACTCTTGTTTATATATTGTATCCTAGTTTCAATTTAACATTTAGGATTTATATTATAATAAACTTACATGTATTATATATATTTTAAACATTTGTGGTGATAATGACATGTATGTATGTATTTATTTATATCTTAGCTTGTTTTAGGTGTTGAAAACATAAATTAGATTCGTAAGAAAAAGACTATTTGGAAATCTCAATGGGTATACCTGATATGGAATAGGGTTTTACAATAAATCGATCAGGTATGTGACCAGGATTAATATCACTTGTCTCAAACTTGACTCGTTATCATCCCTATATAGATAAGTTTGGTGTGGAAGGGACGAGCATGAGGCGTACTTAAGAAGCATGTGTATTAAGTCACTGGACCGCACAATTCTTTATATGTAGCGGATAAAGTCGAAAGTCGATTGACCCCACACAAAGTGCTCTAGTGGTGGTCACGGGTATTTAAGTTCCACCTATAGTGGGCCCGGGTAAGTTTTCCCCTCCAGGTCTCAAGTTCAAGTATGAGTGATAGGGGTTTCTCATTGAGGGGTTTAAATTGGGGATCTATTGTGCGAGGGGGCTCTCTAGAGCGAGCCCGATTAAAACAACGTATGCTAGACCTCCTGACATTCACGAATAATTCACACCTTTCAAAAAAAAAAAAAAAAGATTGACCCCACACAAAGATCCATATAAACACCCCAAGTTAAAACTTGAATTTTTACGTTCTGTCCATGAAGTAAGAAAGGAGGAAACAAAGATGAGTTTACTACGTAAGTCTAAGGTGAAGAGTAACAAATTTTTCTACTCATCCTATGGTCCATGTATCATGTATGAAGCAAAGGAGAAGTAACCTAAAAAAACAACAGCACACAAGTTTAGAAACAGTGAACCTAGTTTTATTGAAAAAACAAACCTTGCTCTTACGGAATTCAAGTTCAATATACGATTCACACAATTTTCTTAAAGTTAATTTTTTTAAAAATCAGACTGACAGCACTTTTTATTAAAGTAGCCTCGAGGCCCACAAACAATTGTTGCAAGTTGGCTAATTGAATGTGGAAGTGGATAAGAATGGGACATCATCAAGGAAAAGTCATATTTACTTCCACCGTTGAAACAAAATTATCCAAGCCGTTGTTTACCTTTGATGTTAACTCTATTAACATTACATAATGATTATATTAATGGCAATCAGTAGTCAATATCAGACGCCCCGCTTGCTGTGTGAACATATAATGTATATATGTGTAGTCGCTTATGGGGCAAAAGTGAAATTGCACTAATTTTAAAGAGATTTTACTAATTTCGTGAAAATAACGTTAAAAGCGACGGACGGTTAATCATGCATCATTTAGTGGCATTGATAGCCGAAAGACAAGGGGGTGCATACACCAGTCGGTCTTTTTCCTGATCGATAAGTGTTATGTGTCTTATGTCCAAGGCTTGATGCAAAACTACAATCGAGCCGGGGGTCTCACTGGAAGTAGCCTCTCAATCCTACGGGGTAGAGGTAAGGCTGTCTACATCTTACCCTTCTTAGATCCTACTTTGACTTTGCTATTGGTGGGATTTACTGAGTATGATGATGATAATGATGATGATGATGATGAGTAGACTGAGTAGTCAATATCAAACAAGAGTTAAATATTTAGGACCACTCTCATTTGAGGTTAACGTGTGATTTGAATGTATAATTCTTTCTTATTGATAGTTAATTTTTATTTTAAATCTTATATGTGTAGAGGTAGGGTAAAATACAAATTCCATTTTTTTATCATATAGGGAAGTATATTGGGTTTTGATTTACTTGTTAGGATTAACGCTCTGGCAATCTCATTAATGACTGTAAGTTAGATGCAAAACAGGGAATTCACCTTTTGTGGCTGTATATATTTTCATCAAAATATAGTTTTATGGAAACTTTTTAAAACCATATAAGCTTTGTTTGATTATTATATCATAAAACTGAAAATTTTATCATGAGTAAGTATGTATCTAATGTAATTACGATGTGTATTAGTTTATATCTGCAATGGGTTTTGCTTAATTAACCAGTAAATGGTGTGTTTGCCTCATTATCAATAGTATGGTAGAAATCTACGACAGTGACGAATCTAGAAATTTTTTCCAGAGGGTTCCTTTTGATAGAATCTCACTAATTTTTCCAAATTATACAAGGTTTCCACTATATTTTTTCATTTTTTTCCAAATCAAGAGCGTTCCTGGAAACCTAGGAACCCCCTCTGGATCTACCACTGATCTACATACATTTGTAGATGTAAATACCGCTTGTATAGTTATATTCGAATTCACATAGTTATATTCGAATTCAGATGGCTTTTATATACACATACATTACGGTGCTTGTATGTGCATTATATTCGTATTCACATGGCTTTTTATATAGAAAACTGTATTTGTGAATGTATGTTTGTGTAATTTGAACACACATATATAGTTATTTTAAATAAATTTAATAGTTTCTTTCCAACAAGCTGTTAGCTGTGGTCCAGCCTAATCCTCAAGAGTACTCATCCGCCACCTATACACCTCGCTTTTTGTCTATGTGGACTTTACAATATATAACATAAAATATAGTTGCATTCTAAAATTTATGGTTCACTTTATCACAATTGCAGTTAACTACACAAAAGCCGATAATAGTGTTCTAAAACAGTAAAACTTAATCATTTTTTTTTTAATCAAATTTCAAAATATTCCATTCCAAACATCAGGGCAAATTACATAAGGATAGCAGGTAGACGAGCAACAAACTGCGCCGCCATCCCTTTCTGAATAGAAAAACCCAATCTACTAAAAACAAAGCCCCGCCCCTGAGGGGTCGAAAAGTTGTTGTGGACCACACGTTGCACTCTAGACAAGAACCGAACTGCCTCCGGCGCCAAGGAGCCGAACGTGTCAAACGCCAGGGGGACAAAGGCATGCTGATTATCCTCACAAGCTTTCACGTGCTTTTCCACCTTCTTTGACTCTGCTTTCAGTACCGCTTGCCCCGCCACAAACCCATTTTCCCGGAACCCGGCTAGTGGGGATACACCTGTGAGATCGACACAAGCATGTTTCCCGCCCTCCCAACCAAAAACTAGCACGTCAGCTGGGCGTAGGGTGGATCTCCCCTCCGACGGGTCTGTAAGAAAATTAACTGGTGCCTCTTTCTTCGCCGAGATCCCTGCTCGTCTGAGAATATCCATTAACGCGTCTCGCACAAAGTCATTTGCCGAAAAAATAAATAAACAGATATTGGTTACAAAAGTTTAATTATTATTTTAAAGAGACATTTAGAAATATCTTATTCGTTTGCTCAAAAAAAAAAAAAAAAAAAAAACCAGATATTGGTTACAGAAGTTTAATTATTATTATTTTAAGGAGACATTTAGGCTTGTAAATATCTTATAACATTCTATATATAAGTTCTACGTTGCTCAATTAATTAAGAAATTACTTATCTTATAGTTGAATTTATGAATTATGAATTATTTGCCGTTCAAAAAAAAATTAAGAATTATTTACATTTATACTTGTTAATTTTAAAAATAGTTTAATGCAATGGAAAAAGAAAAATGGTGATCGGGAGAAGAGCTGTCAAAGAAAAAGCAGATGGGGTTTGTCAAATTAATGAGAAACCAAATGTCAAACTACCTTTTTAGAGGAAAAAGATGAAAACTCCTTGTGGATATGTTTCTGAAGAGATGTGGAAACCTCACAATAAAACGCGGCAAATTATTATATATGTTATAATAATATAATTAGGTTATAACCCCGTGTATTACACGGGTTGAATAAATAAATTTTATATACTAAGTAATAAAATAATATATCTTTAAAAACCTCTTTATTGCACGGGTTGAATAAATATAATTTTATATATTAAATAATAAAAAGTTATATCCAGAGCCGGCCTTGAAGGAGGGCGGGGAGGACAACCGAACAGGGCCTTTGATTTCGTAGGGCACGTAACTTTAAAAAAAATCCGATATTATATATGTAAAAAAAATTTTAATAGGGTATAACCAAACAAATATTAACATATGCCCACTTAAAAAAAATCATATTGTTTAAACTATTTAGCTCATTAGGTTAGTGAGCCCAATACCCAAATAATTCTAAAAACTAATAAAAAAGATATCTGGGCGGCAACTGGGACTGGTAATGAAACGTCGCAGGAACAGGAAGGTGGAAGGATAATCGAGATAGAGCAGGCCTTCGATCATCATCATTCTGCAGTTGTTTTTATGTTTTGTTCGATTTCACTCTTCAGCCAACAGCCCACAGTTCACACACAGAAGCCAGAAGGCCCTTCGATTTCACAGTCACAACCTTCATCTTCGATCACGGAGTCGGATCAGTTCACAGGTAACTTATGATTTAAGATTGATTTAGTGATTTACGATTTCAGTTATTATGTCGAATTCGGTTATTCAGTTAAGTTATGTCGATTTCAGTTAATTTATGTTGTCGATCAGTTAAGTTAAGTTATTTACCATTTCAGTTAACTTATATAGTTATGTCGATTTCAGTTAAGTTATGTCGAATTCAGTTAATTTATGTTGTCGATCATTATTTAGGCGTTAACTTAATTTGATACAAACTTTATTTAGTTAAAACCTAAGGGCACATTTTTTCGAGCTCGAACAGGGTACATGAATTCTCAGGGCCGGCCCTGGTTATATCTATAAGAACCATATTGTACGGGTTGAATAAATGTAATTTTATATATCAAATAATAAAAAAGTTATATCTTTAAAACCACGTGTATTACATGGGTTGAATAAATGTAATATTGTTTACCAAAGAATAAAAAAAAGTTAGAGTAAATTACAAGTTTTGTCCTTTATGTTTACACCAAATTGCAGGCGGTGTCCTTTGCCTTTAAAATTGATAAGTTTTGTACTTTATGTTTCAAAATCCTACATGTTATGTCCTTTAGGCCTAACCCAGTTTATTTTTCAGTTAAATAAGAACATGTGCAGATCACATGGGGGTAGAAATGTCATTTGTTAATCCACTTATCTTTTCTTCCAATATAAACCATCCTAAACCCTAATCCTTCACATTTTCCCCCAAATTGAAATCAGACCTGCCACAACCTAGTGCCACCACCACCACCACCCACCCCACCACCCACCACCATCGGTTCATCACCACCAAAAGACTGGTACAACAAACCCCAAATTCTTTCCCTAAACCCTCAAACCACCACCTTTTTTTCTTCTCAGCCCGAAACTCACCACCACTTCCCTCGAGCTCATGGTGCCAAGAAGAATCCATGAAAGAAAGGAATCAATGAAACTAAGATTTGCTAGCATCAATTTATTCAACCAAATAGCATCTGATCAATTCGAAAAGAAGAGAAGTGGAAAATCATACATCATAAAAACAAAGGTGGCAATTTCCTTCACCAAAATCTACTTTTCTGTTTCATAATTCAACCCTTCTTATTTGCAACAATAACCAAATAATTAAAGTTATTTTAGACAATCGAAATAAAATAAAACCATCTATTTGTAAATATATTAAATGATGCAAAAAAATGTAGAAAAGAAGGCTCAGATCCGTTTAGAAAGAAAGAAAGGGAGCGGGAGCAAGAGGATTATCTGCCATGGCTGCAAAAAGAGAGGTTGCAATGTGCAGAGCACTTCACCCTCCTCTGATTTTTCCTTACCAAGCTACATATCATCCCTAAATCTTGTCCCAGTTTGAAGAAGTTGGATCAGAATACTATCATCACAGCCTTTAAAAGTTGTTAAAGAATATGAGGGGGTGGAGGTGGTTGTGGTGGAATGAGGATTACGAAGACGAATAAACGTAACCCTAATTTTCTTCCCCAATTGGCAGGTGAGAATTCAATTCATGTGAAGGATTAGGGTTTAGGATGCCTTATATTGGGGGAAAAGATAAATAGATTATCAAATGACATATTTACCCTCATGTGACCTGCACATGTCCTTATTTAACTGAAAAAATAAACTGGGTTAGGTTTAAAGGACATAACGTGTCAGATTTTGAAACATAAAGTACAAAACCTATCAATTTTAAAACCCTCGTGTATTACACGGCTTGAATAAAGATGATTTTATAGACCAAAAAATAAGAAAATTATATTTAAAAATACTAATGGGTATACTCGGTACACGATAGATACGGTGATTGCGGAGATAATTATTGAAAAGAAAATACAATGGTCAAACATGTTATTCAAGAAGCAAATTAGCAGTCATTTGAGTGGTAAAATATAAATTATATTTAAAAAGCCCGTAATAAATATAATTTTATATATAAAGTAATATTGAAATAAAAAACTAATATGAGATTAGGGCTAAAACTTTTACAACTTTAGAAAGACTATAAGAGTAAAAAGTAGAGAATTGTATAACTTATAAAAGCGTATACATGAGGTGCATTTATTTTTCTATCTTGAGCTAGTATTTATACTACATAAAGATTAACTATTTGGTAGACAAGTTTAACTACTTGATAGACAATTAGTATGGGTACATTATCTATAAGTTTGACAAATTGATCATTTATTTGCTTGGGAGATCTAGAGGTAAATCTTGATCTTCATGGTAAATGTGATATTATATCTATAACATATAATATTCATAACACTCCCCTATGGATGACACTTTGCAAACTGGGGTCTTTAAGTACTACCTCATTAAAAACCTTGTTAAAGAAAAACTCAATGGGAAAAAACCTTAGCTAAGGGAAAAAGAATACAGTCTATAGCTCCCCCTCAAGTTGCAATACGTAAGGCATTATATTCTCCGTATGTGACGCATTCCAATATCATGAACGTGTTTCCTGAAAATTGCTGTAGGTAGTGCTTTTGTGAGAAAATCAGCTGAATCATTGTGGGATTGGACATATCTCATCTTGACCTGACTGTCTTTAATAAGGTCCCGAGTATATGCAAAGAATCTTGGTGGTATATGTTTTGTTCTATCATTTTTGATATACACTTCTTTCATTTGAGAGACACAAGCTACATTATCTTCGTGGATAGGAGTTGGACTTCGATCTTTCTCAAGCCCATAAGAAGTCAATATGTGTTATGACATAGATGTTTACCATACATGTTCTCTTGAAGCTTAATGTAATGCAATGACTTCAACATGGTTCGAGGATGTCGCAACACGTGTTTGTTTCTGAGAACGACATGAAATCGTAGTTCCTCCATTCATAAATACATATCCAGTTTGAGATTTTGCTTTATGGGGATCGAATAAATAACATGCATCTGCATAACCAACTAACCCTTCTTTTAAATCATTACGATAAAATGAGCCTAAATCAACAATACCTCGAAGATATCAAAAAATATGTTTAATCCCATTCCAGTGCCTTTTAGTAGGAGCTGAACTAAATCTTGCTAACAAGTTCACTGTAAAAGAAATGTCAGGTCTCATACAATTCGTAGGATACATAAGTGCTCAAATTGCACTAAGATATAGTACCTCTGGAGCAAGAACTTCTTTGTTATACTCACAAGGACGAAATGGATCATTTTCGACATTAAGTAATCTAACGACCGTTGGAGTGCTCAAAGGATTTGCCTTGTCCATATTATACGCTTCAACAACGTTTCAATATAATTCGTTTGATGCACAAGTATTCCATTGCTCATATGTTCAATCTGTAAACCAAGACAATATTTGGTTTTTCCAAAGTCTTTCATTTAAAATTCTCTCTTTAAAAGAATAACTACTTCATGAATTTCTTTTTGCGTCAAGACTATATTTAGATCATCAACATATACAGTTATAATTACATATCTAGACATGGTCTTCTTAATAAAGACACATGGACAGATAAGATTATTTGTATATCCTTTACTTATCAAATACTCATTCAAATGATTGTACCACATCCTTCCAGACTGTTTTAACACATATAAAGATCTTTGTAATTTGACCGAATACATTTCTTTGGGTTTTGAACTTAACGCTTCAGGGAGTTTGAATCCTTCAGGGATTTTCATATAGATGTCACTATCAAGTGATCCATACAAGTAAGCTATACGACATCCATAAGACGCATTTCTAAATTTTTAGAAATTGCTAAGCTGATTAAGTATCTAAAGGTTATTGCATCCATAACGGGAGAATATCCTTCTTTATAGTCAATCCCTGGCCTTTGTGAAAAACCTTGAGCTACAACTCTGGCTTTATATCTTGTAACTTCATTTTTCTCATTTCGTTTTCGTACAAAAACCCTTTTATACTCTATAGGCTTTACACCTTAGGTATAACAACAATAGATCCAAAAGTTGTTCATTTGTTAAGTGAATCTAATTCAGCTTGCATAGCGCCTTTCCATTTATCCTAGTCATGTCTATTTTGACAACCATTCACATATTTTGGTTCAGAGTCATCATCTCCACCAATGATGTCACTTGCCATAGAATAAGAAAATATCTCATCAATATTTTCCATTTCATATCAGTTCCATACGATATGTGTATTACCATAGTTGATTGATATCTCTATGTTAATATCATCTACATCTTCCTCATGAAAGGTTTTGGTATTCACCGTTTCATCAAAATCATTTTCTTTATGGTCAATTTCCTTTACATGTGTTTTTCTTTTTCGATGATTTTAACCTTCGAACCGATTGGCCTTCCACGTTTTAAACGTTTCTGACATTCATGAGTCATCTTATTATCTATTGTCTTACTTGGGATCTCAACTCGAGCTGGAACATTAGCAGCTGGTATATGAGATTTAGTAAATCTGTTTGTATCAGTAAAAGCATCAGGCAATTGATTTTCAATTTCTTGCAACTTATAATCTTTTGAACCTCTGTCTCACATTGTTTTATCCTTGGATCAAGCTGGGACAATGAAGGCACACACCATGAGACATCCTTTTCTTGTTTTTGTATTTTCTCCCCCTAATGCCTGGAACATTGCCATGTTAAAGTGACGGTGAGGCCCAAAACAGCTTTTGATCACAGTGATAATGATTGACACATACACAAACACCTATCAATTAGGTATTTCAGAGATAAAACTAAGAAAACCAAGAAAACTAAGAATAAGGTGAAGAATCTTGACCAAGGTTGATTAGTAATCCCATAATGATAAACACAATCAAGGATCCTGAATATTGGATTAAAGCACAAGTATCAGAAGATTGTACAATGATAAAAACACAAAACCACCTTAGTCCAAGAAACTTGGAAACCTAAGGAGTGGTGCATTGATATATATAGACATTGATTACCCGACGTAATTAACAATTACGCTGGGAACCTAATTACGTCGCCACTGATTAGACAGATTACAAAATAGTCAGTTTTGGCCCCTCTAGTTTATCTAACTATTACTAACAAGCTCTAAACTATAAAACTCAAGTACCAACGGTCTCGAAACGTTCTAACAATATCCTCCTATACCGTTGCGTACTCTAAGAGTCTTTGTTCCTTGTCTTGAGCTTTCGGGCTGGCGGTTTCTTCTTCAGCATTCGTTGGCGGTGTTGTTTGATGAGTAGCAGCTTCATTGGTTGTTGGTGGGTCCTCCATAGTGACTTCATATGTGGATGAAGTCGGAGGTCGTATGACTTGCACATCTGATTCTGATGAAGGATCTTTATCTTGAGGAGTGGATGATTGTAGTTCAGTAGATTTTTCAGCATCTTTTTCTGTCTAGCTTCATCCTGCTCATTTTGTTCTTCAATTCTGAATGGAATCTCCATCATTTTCTTCTTTCTTTTTTTCTTTGGCTCTCTCTACTGCTTGTTGGAAGGGCATTCCTTCCTCCAGATACTCATTACCAGCTCCCACATGTATCTTATGTCCATAAAGGATGTTCAGGTCAGACAAGCAAAACATAAACTGTGACAACCCGTACATTCAAGGTTTGAACCGTTCACTCTATCGATTACGTATTTATGTTTCGTGACGTTTTACTGTCCGCATCGCACTATTAAGTCTAACACTTTTAAATGTATTCATATATATATATATATATATATATATATATATATATAACTATTTATTTATAAATACCCAAACTCGAGACACTATTGTATGTAACTCATGCGGAACCGAAACACGCAACCCAACCTGACCTCGTAACAACCCACGCAGAATAAACCCAAACTGCTACCATTACTTGTAGCCCACTTACCTTGGCCCGACCCAAACCTGTATACCCGAAACCCTTTAATTTCTTAAACCTTGAGCTCTAAATACCACTTGTAACACTCTAGCCCGTTTTCTATATTTTAATAAAAACGCGGATAATTAGGTCCCAGATTTTTTGCTTTTTTTAAAATATTTAACGTACGAGTCTGGGTTAACGGATAACCTAGACAAACCAACTTAATGGGTATTACACAAATAAGTTACCACCTAAAACAATAAGGTTTTAATACATAAAACTTTGTCACGCGTGATCATGCTTCAACTTTCCCGTGAAAAATCTCCAAAGAGATATTGGTTTATTAGTGTTTGGTTCTTCACATGTTTGGTCATCCTCCGGTTCCCGTCCTTGAGATAGCCTATTATAAACATTAAAAAAATAGTGTTTAAGTTAAACCGTCAAACGATTTTAATCAAACATTTAAATGATAATATTAACCACAATAAATTTCATCCAAACATGTTTTTATTTCAGCCCCCATACCCGGGCACTGAAAATGTGTTTTCTCAAATCACTATTTCGGTTTAGAGTTAATTACCCAACCGACTGTTATGAGGCATTTTGCATTCTAACTCATGCCTCCTACTTTCTTATCGAGATTTTTGTTATATCTTCCACCACAACTTCCTTTATGGTGGTTTATTCTAGGAAAAAAATATGTATTCCAATTTTACCCTCCGGTATGACATTTTACCAAAATGGCCCGTTAAAAGACATAAATCGAAAGGTCTACGCCTTCCATTTTAATGTTACTAAAAGAACAACCCAATTATGGGACTCATTTTTGTCACACCCTAACCGATGGTGGAAACATCGGAGTGAGACGAAAACGAGATAGCAAGAGACTTCATAACACTAAATATGACAAGTATTTAATAAACAATATTTCATTTCATTGCTAACATCAAGTACATTGTTCGAAACAGAATTACAACAAGTTTGAAACAAAACAAATTACAACAAGTATCGAATGACTAAACGAATAAACACGAATTAAAGTTTGGTGCGTTTCTAGTCTTTCCTACTAGATTCTTTTTCACGCGTCATGATCGTCATCAATTTCCTGCAATATGTATTAAAGCATAGTTCAATACAAAAGTATTGGCGAGTATACAAGTTTGATTACTAGCATAAGTATGAGAGTTTAAACGAATCCACATGGCATAATTGTTATCAAGAATTAACATATAACTAGCATGCAACTATAAATGTCAACCCAAAGATTTCTGCTAGCGTAATCTTGTCGTAGCAATGACAAGACCGTTATGATTAACTTAACATGACCTCGAGAATACTGGCGGTACGATACTCCTATAGCGTTATACATGTTAAGGGAGGCTTGTACGAAGTTAATGACAAGTATAAAGCATAAGAATAGTCTAGCATATACGAATTCAAGCATAACGTATTAAACATGTATATTGGATTGTTTGTTTGTGTTTTAAGCATATAGTATGTGATTGTGTGAGTTTGATAATGTATACATATTGCACCCCAAAATGTTAAAATAAAAAGGGTCATGCACACTCACGGTTTTGCAAAACTTTCCGATTATCCGCGAATTGATGAGTTGTTGAGAATGGGGAAACGAACGTGTATGGTCATTCGGAGTTTATGGAGTGGTTGGATTCAGGATTTAGAATTCAAGTACAAAAAGTATGTATACACGAAAATATATCTCGTTATTCGGGATTTAGAATTCAAGTACAAAAAGTATGTATACACGAAAATATATCTCGTCTAAGTACTCGTTCTGACACTAAGTTTTATGTGATTTCATGGGTCCTAACTTGCCCATTAGAATAATAAACAAGAAACTTAGAACAAAGATAAAATAACCTAAGTTCGTAACACCAAACCACAAACCGGTTAGTATCATTAATTCGGCTAGAAAATTACATATATATATATACACACACACACATATATATATATATATATATATATATATATTATATAGTATATCTTATAATAAGTCCAACATGAATGTCATAGATAACATGTAACTCAAGCATGGAGGTATGAACACCTCATTATATGATTCACCAAAGCACAAAGTTTACCAACTTAGTTGGTAAACCCGGTTGGTCATGAATGAAAGTAAAGTACAACTATTCTATTAACATACTAAGTAGCCAAATAAGAACAACCGGAGCGTGTCATACCAAACATCGCAAATGTTGGAGGCGATGTGGGGTTAACTTACTTTAGGACTAGAAGACTACTTAGTGAATTTGAATAAAAACATCAAGTGAGGTGGTGGAACAAGTTAGGATAGTCAAGGTTTCCAAGGTTCACAACTTTACCAAAACACAAGTCTTGCCATATGAACTATGGTAAACTTGGATGGTTTCAACACTTGTGGGTTGTAACAACCCGCATCTTTGAAGTCAAAGTACAAGTTAAAGTCAAAGTCAAAGGAAGAAAAGATTGCTAATTCGATCTGTCATTCCTTGCTTAATTATTGATTGTACTCTTTGACTTGTTAATCGATACTTTAATTTGCATACCTTAGTTGTATTATGTGGAGTAAATGCAATAATCACAGTTTAATCGCTAATTTACTTAACGCTAATCTCATCACTACCGCATCGCAACTTGAATCGCATGTTCTAGATATTATTTTACGTGTGTGTGCTATTAAGTGTTACTTGTGCATGTTGATTATATGTTTGAGGTGTTAATCGCAAACACAATCGCAACTCTATCGCAACGCAATCTCATCGCGAACTGGAAAGGCAAGTTTATTTATGTTGTTGTATGTTAGTTATGTTATTTGTGTAAATATTATTTAAGACTATCGCATCGCTTATCCGACACTCGCTTAAACGCATTGCAACGCTCAACGCATGAAATGAAACGTCGAAATCTAACTCACTCGAACCATCCGATCGAAGGACCATTCGATCGAATGGTCATCCGTCCGGATGACCATCCGATCGGATGGCCATCCGATCGGAAGGCCCTCCGATCAAATCACTTACACCGCCTCACTCTCCTCTCACCTATAAATACCGCCTGTCACATCACTGTTCATGTGATGTGACAGCTCTCGTTCGACAAGCACGCTCTTGGCCCTTTTTCTCTCGATTCCTCACGATTCTTGTAAGTCTTCAACCCAAATCTTGTACTTCCATCATCTACACACACTTCTTCATCATTTTCACCAACAAATCTTAACTTTTCACCATGAAATCGGCTGATTTGGGCTGTTCTTGGATGATGTCATCATGGGTTCTCAAGAACTTCAAAGTGTGACCTCATTTCACCAAGAACAACTCCGATCTAAGAGATTTCAACATGATTAAACACTGATTTCATCATAATCTAAACATTTTCCAACTGATTTCCACTCTTCTTCAATGTTCGTAACTTTTCACCTAAAACCGATAGAATCCGACCTCGTTCAGGCCTTCTACTCATTCTCTAGTGAAGTGTCGGTCTGAGAACGGGTTTCTATCAAAGAGACAACCAACTCAATGGGTTGAACATGAACAACCGTCAAGAACGGTTAACTGATCGAACGGGGTGATTCCCATCCGATCGGATGACTTGGGCTTGGTGGGGTTTCCGTTGTTTGAAACGTAGTCATACCGTCTCTGTCAAACCGCAAACTTTCTAAACTTAGCAAAATTTTACAAGTTACAAAACGAACAGGTTACCAAACGGATTGTCGTCCGATCGGATAGCCATCCGATCGAACGACAATCCGACCGGACGACTTGTGGTTTTCAACACTTAAACAAAATTTCAAACTTCAAAAGATAACAATTTCCAACGAATAGTCATCCGATCAGATGGCCATCCGATCGAATGACTATTCTCTCAGGAGACCCAAGTCTTTGAAATATCTCACTTGGAACGGATTGCCATCCGATCGAACGACCATCCGGCCGGATAACCGTTCGACCGGACGACCTGAAAGGTAGAGATACTTCTCGTTTTATAAAATGCTACAACGAAAACTTCAAAGTCACATCATACACAAACACATCCATCCCAAGAATGACTATCCGACCAAATGGCCATCCATCTGGATGACCATCTGTCCGGATTGTCATCCGATCGGATGACTCTTCGTCACTCAGTTCACCTCACACCGTTTAACGCATTGTTCATCGCTTATGCTATCGTTCTGTAATCAGGCTAACCTTCCAGCGCTCCCTTGCACGACCAAACGAGTCGTTCAGAAGAGTTCTCGATCAATACGAGAGGCGGAAACAAACGTATTGATGTTGAATTAGCTTGATATACACTTTAACTGTCTTGTTTATTGATCTGAAAGCTTTTTACAGTCTAGAGACACTTCGGCAGCACCTCGGCTTCCGGAATCAAAAGTTACAAATGAAAGACTCAAGCACCCTATATATAGACACATGATTTCGTACGAAATGGGTATGTGTCATTTCGTGCGAAATGAGTATATCTCTCATGTTTTCTCGTTTTCTCGTATTTCGTGCCTTGATCTTTCAATTCTAATACAAGACTCGAACGAAGACGAAGTCGACAGACATATGCACCAACAGACTCCCCCTTGGATGTTGACGAAGTCTTCGGTACGAGTCTTTAGCATGTCGACTCTTCAGTCTTCTTGTTTTTTTTCCAAAATATTCTCTATTGTAAGAATCTTTCAATCTCTATCTTCTCTTTATCAACATCAACACTCCCCCTTGAATGTTGATTTCATAAAATCTTCAGCATCTGCATTTTTTCTTTCTTGACTGATGTTCCAGGATCTATCTTCAGCATCAAGCTGGGATCGCCGTCTGGAATTAGCTATCACCTTGAGATCGAATCCTGGCTCAAACTTTTCTCAGGCTTTCACAAGTTCTGAAACATCTCCTGGCTCTTCATAGCAACAGGATCAAAAACCTGCCTTTAACCTGCACAATCTCTACCAATTGTGAAATAAACAATTTCGTCATTAATAAGCTTCTTGAATTTGTAACTCTCAAAATTTTGATTCAAATTGATGAACCATTTAATCATTTCAAAATTATTCTCATTTCCAACAAACTTTCCCAATCCACTTGTTCATCATGTTTAGCACTTGGAATGTTGAAAATCAGCTTTCCAAAATCAGTTGTCGAAAATCTTTTTGTATTTTCAAAATTTTAAACTAAAACACAATATTTTTGGGTTTTTGTCTTTAATGAAAATCTGTAAAGAAATATTTACAGACAATATTTTTGTGAGTGTGTGTTAGGGAATCATATCAGCTATCAACAAGTTACAAGTACCATTAAGCTTTGATTTCATATTCAGAATTAAACAATTCGCTTAGATTGCCGATATACTGATCCTCTTAAATTTTCACACAAAATTTCAATCTATTCAGGATACGAATTTAGCGTTTTAAGATCTTAACTTATACGCGTGTACCATCTCAGAATATACTCCCGTATCCAAACTACTATATTCAGTCTTACAGGTGAGTGCACACTAATGATATCTGTAAGGGGTAAATGCGAGACCATGAGAGCTCAGGCTAGAACTTTCGTTTGAACAAAGAGATGATGGCGCGACTTTAGGTGAGTCCCCTCTGGAGATCTTTTTTACAACAACACATGATTAGCATTTTTCAATGTTTCATCATTTTTATGCTGACGGTAAGCTTTACGATTAAAGCATGTGCAAAGTATTATACAAGGACTAGGCTATTGCTTCCGCAAAATCAGAAGTCCTGGTATAATACCCAGATATCATCACGTACAAAGACCTAATATGTCAGAAATAGGGTCTTTCAAACAGGATTTCAGGGGTTACCTATATATCCGAGAGATGTTTCCCATGAAATAAGCAAGTAATTATTTATGTTTATATCCCAAACAAACTTACTAAATGTGTAAAAACCTACCGGCATATCATCAGCAAGATTGCTTAATGCTTTAAAACTTTGCATTTCTTTTGCGTTCCGTAACTGTCTAGCTAATGTACTATCATTTTCCCCTTTTTTTTTTACAACAAAACTCATTTTGAATTTTACAATGTTTTTGAATTTTTCAATTTTTTTCTAATTTTTCTAAAATTTTTACTCCCCTTAAAATCAAAATATGTTTCAATTTTGATTTTCTGGGGAAATTTGAAACTGAACACGATAAACTGTACAAACAACGTGACAAACTGATTTGAATTGCTTCAATTTGCCATCCACTTGGCATAAACAATCAGAACTCCCCCTTACAACAAACTATTTTCCCATTATGATTTCAAACACTTAAGTTTGTTTTAATCAAAATGGTTTTTCCGGAAAAAATAGTTTTTTTGTTACCATTTTTAGGAAAGGGAATAAACTCATCACCTTGTTTCTCTTTTTCAACCATTTGAACGAAAGTTGAATCAAGTACAACTTAATGTCCTTGATAAAACATTTCTCAAGAAAGATGCCGATTCCTACTCCTCAATTACCAACCTGGGAGTTCCGGCAAGTCAGGTTTTTCATTTAAAGAGATCCACCCAAGCCTGACGAACCTTGGGTGTTTTTGAATGATCATCACTCGGTTTCTTTTCAATTTTTTGTTTTAAATTTTCGTTTGCCAATGATGGAAAATTTGCATCATCCATTGTCTTAACGGAATTATCACCTTTTACCTCAACAGATGGCTCCTCTGACTTTGACAAATCAGATTCATCGCCTGAATGTGGCTCTTTTGCTCCCGAAGAAACAAATTCATTGCCAGAAGATGGCTCTTTTGTTTTCAACAAAACAAATTCATCGCCATTCTTTATTGGAACCCAATCCTTACTAGGGTTAGGTTTACCAAATTTATCAACCTGTGACATGAATGATCTTTCACAGTTTCTTTTATACTCAAAAACTTTGATAAAGATTTTGTCTGAAAAATTAACTTTCTTTGATTTTTTATCAGTTTGATTAGTTAATTTTTCTTTCTTTATCCTCTCTTTTGTCCTCATATTTGTATCTGATGAATTCGTTTTACTTGACTTATCATGTTTTGTTGAGTAAAGCGATTCATCAGAACTTTTATCTGAATCACCAGTTGTACCCGAGGAGAAAATCTTTTCAAGATATTCTCGTGCTTTCTTCCTTTTCTTTCTCAGTCTGTCTTTCTGCCCTTGTGAAAGTTTTAGTTTCTGTTCATTGGGCTTTTCTTCGACTTTAACTGTTTTCTTCATCTTTCCATGAGATTCAACCCTCGATCTTCCCTTTGATCTCATTGGGCAATCTCTGGCAATATGACCTCTGATTTGACATTCAAAACATCTTCTTGTCTCAAAACTCTGACTTTGGCAGTTAACAACAATGTGTCCTTGAAAACCACATTTGTAACACACTCTGTTATCGTACCATTCACCACTTACAAACCAAATATTTAAATCATGACATTGTCTGGCCTTGTGGTAATCCTCACTCCTCTTGTAAGCTTGATTTGACTTTTGAGCACTGTGGTCAAACCTGCACCACTTATTACCAACTTTTTGTGAGTTTTGCTTTTTAATTTTTTATGATTTTTGATTTTTAACTTTTTGTGGTTTTTGATTGGATGATTGAACTGATGATATTTTATTTTTGTTTTGAACAATTTCAGAATTTTTAACATTTTGTTTTTGTTCTACACTCTTCTTCAAAGGTTTTCGTGTTGAACATTCACCTTTTTCAGTAGACTGTAGAACGGTATCTTGAAAATTTTCTTTTAGTTTCAAAAATATTTTCTATTTATCATCTTCATCATTAGTTTTATCATCACAATCTTCAAATATGACTTTGTCATAATTTATGACATTGTCACTTTTTGGAATTTCATTGATCGGTTTTGGACATAAATGATTTAGAAATATTGATGAGGTCACAATACCTTTCAATTTCTTTTCTAATTCATCAATTTTATTTCTAGCACACTCAACTTCACTTTCAAGTTGAGTGATTTTCTCAAGATGAGAATTTATTGTTTTTTCATTTTCAATTTTATTCTCTTCAAGAACAAATTTTTCATTTTCTAAAACTTTTATTTAACTTTGAAATTTTGTTTCCTTTTCTTTTAAATTTTTGTTTTCTAATTTTAACCAAAAATCTTCATTTTCTGAAGATTTTATTTTGTTTTCAAAATCTTTTTCAATTTTCAATTTTTCATTTTCCAGAAATGTTATTTTATCTTGAAGTTCTTTTTCATTTTCATTTAAATCTTTGTTTTTCAATGTCAAACTCTCCACTTCTCTCAAGAGTTTGACATTATCTGCTTCAGACTTATCACATTTTGAACATTTCTCATGTATCTTTTCAACATCAACTTCCTTCTCAATCTTGAAAGCTGGAATTTCTTTAACCTGTTCCTTTACCACAAAAACTTTTTCTTCAGATTTGACTTCACTATTTTCTGACACCTCAATTGTTTCATTTTGTTCAGATTTTTCTAGATGAGCACTGTCAACCTGTTTCTTCTCGGATTTGACAATTTCTTCCACATTTGCTGCCTTATGATTCTTCATTTTCGCAGCTTGTTTATTTTTGAGCATTTCCAATTTTGCTGGAAAAAACATATCATACAAATCAGGTGAAAATAATCCTTTATAAAATTCAAGTTGTTTAATTTCTCCACTGTCATCATCACTCTCTTCATCTGATGAGTGATAAAAAACATGAGCTTTTTCTGAAACAACTTCTGAAGCTTTTTCATCTTTCTCTAAACCTACTTCTGAAACCTTTTCAGCTTTGTCTGAAACAACTTCTGAAGCCTTTTTTATTGAAACTAGTTCTTCTTCTTCCTTTATAGGACTGTATTGTTGTTTAGATTCATGGTAAAAATATGCCAATTCTTCTTCAGACTCCATGTTTATGGATTTTAGCTTTCTCACAAACAAACTTATCAAACGAATTGAAATGTCTTTCACACGAAAATAATCACTATTCAAACGAAATGAACACTTTTTACCCAATTTGTGCGAATTAGAATGTATGATTCACACGAAATGACTCTTGGTGCGAAATGAGATGAAATTTCAAGCGAAATGAATCACCAAGTTCAATTCGTACGAAATGAAAATGTTTTTCACACGAAATGAGCATTTCGTGCGAAATAAATATAATTTTCACACGTAATGGCACCTTTGAAACGAAATGAGCTGATTTCGTGCGAAATGAAGGTATTTCGTGCGAAATGAGGTCAACTAAATCCAATTCGTGCGAAATGAGAAACTGGTTCACACGAAATGAGCTATTTCGTATGAAATGCTGCTGATGTCACCTGTTCGATCTGTTTTTGTCAAAAATTGATCAAGTTCTAGGTTGATTTTAGGTCTGATTCTTTCAAGGATTTGTTAAAACTGTGTTTCGCACGTTATATGTGAAAATCAATCCATTTTAACCGTAAAACCTTGATTAATTTTGAAAAACGTGTAGAAGAATGAGTAGAAATCAGAATTTTCGGTGTAATCGAGCTGAATCGGTAAGAACTCTTCCTCCTGAGCTCTAATACCACATGTAGGATCGTTTGCACGACCAAACGAGTCATTCAGAAGAGTTCTCGATCAATACGAGAGGCGGAAACAAACGTATTGATGTTGAATCAGCTTGATATACACATTAACTGTCTTGTTTATTGATCTGAAAGCTTTTTACAGTCTAGAGACACTTCGGCAGCACCTCGGCTTCCGGAATCAAAAGTTACAAATGAAAGACTCAAGCACCCTATATATAGACACATGATTTCGTACGAAATGGGTATGTTTCATTTCGTGCGAAATAGACACTTGTCCATTTCGTGCGAAATGACCTTTCTCATTTCGTGCGAAATGACTATATCTCTCATGTTTTCTCGTTTTCTCGTATTTCATGCCTTGATCTTTCAATTCTAATACAAGACTCGAACGAACACGAAGTCGACAGACATATGCACCAACATCCCTTCAATCCAATCCAAGGCTGTGTTATTAATTTAACACAATCTGTGAGTATACTCGAACCCTTTTTGCTTTACGTACTTTTGGGTGTTACATACGTTATCTATTTCAAATCACAATCGACACACAACGCAAACATTTTATACGCTGACCATCATTGCATGTTATACGTGTTACTCGATGAATGCTTGTATGTTATGTTTACACAGTGATTGTTGCCTGACACCTTAGCAACGATAGTACTATAGTTTAGACTCAACACCTATCGTGGACGGGGGTTATTAAGGGTTTTACTTCACGTGTGTGACACCCCAGGAAAACCAGGAAACCAACGCAACATAACTAGCTTCCTCAGTAACCACGTGCTAAATTCGGGACGAAATTTTCTTAACAGGGGGAGAATGTGACAACCCTCATAATTCCATGTACCCGTACGATTTATTAATGATAACTAAAGTGCTTGATGACTGTGCTGAATCACTTAACTGCTTTCTGATTACTGTGTTATACTTACACGTGCTTGTTAACATACTAGTAGTGTACAGAAAAGTTACTAAATAGTCCGGTATGCTTTCCTGAGTGTTGAAAATTAAAAATGTTACAAAAAAATACATATAGGACAGTTTACGGATTAATTAAGCACTTTAACAGAACAGTATAAAACCGAATAACCGGACATTACCCGGAACACCAAAATAATGCTAGAAGCATTGTTTGTATTTTTCTAAGCTAGCTAGGGTCCCCGAACACCCTAACACACTATATACTACACAACACACCATAAGACACTAACTAAACTTTTGAATTCCAACCAAATCACTAATTAATAGTTGAAACCCAACCCTATACCCCCCCTCCCCAAACCGGTTGTAAAGTGGCCCCCACCACCTTTGATTTTCTTTAATTATTTAAGGGATATGTCATGTACTAGAGGAGCATATGGACCAAGGGTTAAAGAATGGGTGGAAGACTTGTTAAATACCCTCTAGTTCTTCATAACCATCATATCATCTTCTTCACCTCAACAAACTTTCTCTCCCTTCTCTCCTTGGCTTCGGCCGAACCCAAGCACCACCACCATCATCATCATCATTTGATCATCTTCCACCATTTCAAGAGTGAACAACGGTGCTAGAGGTTGCATAAGGAAGCTCGGAACTTTCGGATCACCAAGGACCTTCTCTATTTGCTATTAACCACCTCATTTCTACTCTTGATCTTCCCTAGCTTAAAAGCTAGTAGTAAGTCTCTTGAATCTTCATTTGCTTCATATTTAGAGTGGTTAATAGTTATTTTATGATGAGAATCCATGAACACTAAAGGATCATGAACAAAGTCTTGAACATAAAGCTAACTTAGTGATGAAACATTGATAAAATGAAGAAGTAATGTTATGAATGATGTTGTCTTGTATTGTTGATGATTCCTTGTTGCTTGTTTGTTGATTACTAGAGATATGATGTTAAACATCATGGTTGAAACTTGTTAGAGTAAGATTAAAAGCTTAAGTTAACAAGTTAGGAGGTGATTAGTGATTTCCATAAAAGAATTACCTCCATGTTTAAGCATGAACTTGGTAATAATATTTTTCTTGAAAAATTAGTAAACAAAGTAAGTTGGTGATCATATGGATCCGAGGTTTACAAATGGTTTTTCCTAAATAAACCAAGAGTAGAAAATGATTTTTGGAAAGGTTATGACTTTTGTTAAACCTACATTATTTTAGTAACAAAATAAGTGTAGAAATATTTTTAGAACAAGGAGGTCCAATAAATACACATTTTTGCAAAATGAGTTTACAAGTTGTAAACATCTAAAAATCCCGATAATGAGATTTTAACAAAAGTAAACACACTTTGGAGGGTAACTAAACCCACTAAACACCCCACTAAGTTACTACACGTTTTTACTAAAAACCAAGTTCATGTCATTATGCAAAGTGCATTGTTTTGCACTTGACTAGTGTAATATTGTTTAATAACTTGTTATTGATTGTTGAATGATTTTTGGAAAAGAAAATGATATGCTTATTGTCACACCCCAACTGATGGCGGAATCATCGGGGCATGGCACTGAGCGAAACAGATTGTCCATAAATTTCCATAACAATTATCATTACTATTCAATTTATATAATACGTCCCATACCATACCTCAAATAGCAAACAAATTATTACAGATAAAAATCCAGACAAATATTCTGTTCCGACAACTCATATTTAAATATAAATTTTGTTTCTCTATTTCTAGAGACTCATGCTGCAAGATCTACAGACAACTATGCTCTAGACTTTTATTCTAGCTTCGCCTTCCTAGCAGATATGCATCTTAAACACCTGTCACATACGTTAAAATAAGGTCAATACATGGAATGTATAGGTGAGCATACAAGTTTGATAATAGCATAATAGAGTTCGAAATAGTTTACGCATAACCAGCACGTACACAGAGGAAAACGAAGCATGTTAATTATCTACATGGATCTATCGATACCAATGACTGCGGGTTGACTGCACGAGGCAGTTCGCAATACATGATTACCACTGTAATCCATGCAAGTAATTGTCCTTAACAACCCCCGTGTGAACGGGTGCTGAGTCCAAACTATAGTACTATCGTCGTTAAGGCAGGTAGACAGCATTCCACGTGTAAACATAACAACAAGCATTCATTTAGTCACGTAATACATGCGGTAACGGTTAGCGTTTAAATTGTTGTGTAGTGTGTTCGATGTGATTTCGTATAAGTAACGTATGTAACACTCAAAAGTGCTAAAAGCAAAAAGGGATCAAGTATACTCACAGCGGTTGATGGATTGAAGGGAGCGCTTGAGAGTAGGGTTAGCCTGAATAGTTTGATAGCATAACGATAAGCAACACGTAAAACGGAAAACAAGTGTTGGGGGGGTCTGACAGCTGGTCGATCGGATGGTGGTCCGATCGGACGGCTGACCGTTCGGTTTATAGTCCGTTCGGACAGCTGTCCGGTCGGTCGGTAGGCCGATCGGATGGCTGTTCGAGTGGATTGTTTCTTCCTTTGAGAAGGATGTGTTTGTGTATGATGGTTTGACTTTTGAAGTTTTCGTTGTAGCATTAGAAAGTATTGAAGTATCTTTACCTTTCAGGTCGGTCGATTGGACGGTTGCGCGGTCGGCCGGCAGCCCGATCGGTTAGGTACTTTTAACAAGACAAGTTCTCAGCAGGGTGTCATCTGATCGGACGGCTGTTCGATCGGGTGGCACTCCTAGTGCATTGAACATGTTGAAAATCGACTAAGGGTTGAAGTATAGTATCTCATGATCCGAAGAGTAATCCGATCGGATGGTAGTCCAATCGAACAGATTTTCGTTCAATACCAGTCTTCAAAACAAATTGATTAAGTGTAGGGCCATGTGTTAGCCGATCGGCTGACTGTCCGATCGACTGGCTGTCCGTTCGGCCAACAGTCCGATCGGTCAGCATCCTGACCTGGTCGACCTGTTCGTCTAACACTTGGCTGTTCTGATTTGTCGTTTTATTGAGATATTTTGAGAGCGAGTTGAACAATAGAAAACTCGTCTTTACTTGGTTCTCCTAATCGGACAGGAATCACCCAAATCCGGCCGGTGAACTGTTCAGGACGGAGTTTAACGTTTAACCCGAAATCGGTGAATCTCATGGATAGAATCCGGATCTTGAGTCATGCAACCACCGGAGTGATTAGCAAGTCGGCACAAGCTCCGTTTCTATCGGTTTGAAGGCATTGAGTGTAAAAGAGTTGAAAGAAAGTTGGAAAATCATCTTTCAATCCTTTTCACCGTGTAAATGTTTAGATCTATAACAGATCTTTGTTTGTTTATGTGGAAATCGGCTAGATCCAAGTTATTCTTGGTGGAGTGAGGCCAAAACATGAAGTTCTTCAAGAACACCATGATGACATCATCCTAGAACACTTGAATCTTGATGATTTCACGGTTTAAAGTTAAGATTTGAAAGATAGAAAGGTGTAGGAGTGCGTATGGATCAAGAAAGTAAAAGATTTAGGATGAAATCTTACCGGAATAGAGAGAAATCTGAGAAAAAGGATGAGAGCACGAGCTGGTCGGTCAGAGGTTTCCGAAAGTGGTAAGGATGACAATGGCAGGGGTATTTATAGGATGCCAAATGAGGAAAGTGCTGGCCGATCGGCCAGGCAGCTCGATCGGACAGCCTGTCCGATCGGACAGCAGTCCAATCGGCTGGCTGTTCGATCGGCTGGTAGCCTGATCGTTCAGCTGCACGATTCGAGTGTTCGGTGCGACGATTTTCGATATTTCTATTTCGATAGAGGACGATGCGAGTACGTTAGAGTTTCCTATTCAAATTACTTTTAATCCCAACTACTATATCTACATACAAGCATCTACATCTCGCGCTATCTCTTCTTCACCAATTATGATAATTCGATTTCGATTGAGTCGATTGAGTTTCGAGTTTCGATTCGATTGATTACCACACATAACATAAAGTAGGCACGCACAAGTAACACATAAGGCACACACACACGTATAATAACACCAAGGTTGCATAATTCGAGTTTCAAGTTCGATGATGATTTGATTAGCTCAATTATTGGTTAATTGACTTTATCGCATTGTTACTTCCTATCATTCACAGTCGTAAAGCGGTTCGTATCGAGAAATATACTTCGATTACTTCGATTGTAATTAATTACTCCACATAATACGACCAACGTAAAAACATAAAATAGGCTAACTACAGTCAAAGAAGTCAAGCAGGGATTTAGCAAGGAGAGACAGATCGCAATTAGCGATCTTTTCTTTCTTTGACTTCAATCTTGACTTTGACTTTGACTTTCGAAAACACGGGGTGTTACAGCCTCCCCTTGTTTAGGGAATTTCGTCCCGAAATTAGGCTAAAAGCTTCACAACACCGTGAATCACCTTTTGAAACTTTCTCTCTCTAGACTTTCACTTAAACAACTGCGGGTACTTCGCCTTCACGTCGCTTTCGAGTTCCCAAGTGAACTCTGCGCCTCGTTTGCCTTCCCATCGGACTTCCACGATAGGAATGCGCGAGCGTCTGAGTTGCTTGGTTTGGCGATCCATGATTTCGACAGGCTTCTCCACGAAGTGTAGCGTTTCATTTATTTGAAGGTCGTCGAGAGGTACAATTAGATCATGCTCTGCCAGGCACTTTCAGAGTTTTGACACATGGAAAGTCGGGTGGACGTTACTAAGTTCCTCCGGTAGTTCGAGTCTGTAGGCGACTTTTCCGATCCTTTCCAGAATCTTAAAAGGTCCAACATATCGAGGCGCTAGTTTCCCTTTCTTGCCGAATCTGACCACACCCTTCCAAGGTGATACCTTTAGGAGTACGTAGTCGCCAACGTCAAATTCAAGGAGCCTGCGTCGTCTATCGGCGTAACTTTTCTGTCTACTTCGAGCTTTCAACAAGTTGTCTCGGATCTGGAGGACTTTATCAGTCGTTTCTTGCAATAGCTCGGGACCGGTTAATTGTCGAGTGACCGATCTCGTGCCACACAATAGGCGATCGACATCTTCTTCCATATAAAGCCTCGAATGGTGCCATTTAGATGCTGGTATGATAACTGTTATTGTACGAGAATTCGACTAGTGGCAGGTATTTATTCCAATTGCCACCGAAGTCTATGACACACGCACGGAGCATGTCTTCAAGAGTACGGATCATTCTTTCAGTCTGTCCGTCGGTTTGAGGATGGAATGCGGTACTTAAGTTAAGCGACGTACCGAGAGCTGCTTGAAACGTTTCCCACAATCGTGAGGTAAACCGAGCATCACGGTCAGAAATGGTGTCACGAGGCATACCATGATTACAGATGATCTCGTCGGTGTAGATTCGGGCTAATCGTTCTACCTTGTAGTCTTCCCGTATTGGCAAAAAGTGGGCTGATTTGGTCAAACGGTCAATGATAACCCAGATGCTGTCGTGACCTGATGAGGTGGGCGGAAGCTTCGTTATGAAATCCATAGCTATACTCTCCCATTTCCATATAGGGATTGGGGGTTGCTCGAGTAAGCCAGAGGGCCTTTGATGTTCAGCCTTGACCCTTGCACAAGTCAGGCACTTCCCAACGTAGAGAGCGATATCCCTTTTCATTCCCGGCCACCAGTACTTGTAACGAAGATCCTGGTACATTTTATCGGCACTGGGATGAATAGAATACCGGGATTTGTGGGCTTCGTCCATTAAAATCTTTCGCAATTCGGTCCGCTTAGGGATCCAAATTCGGTCCAGAAAATAGAAGATCCCATTCGATTTGCTGACAAGCTGAGATCCATCGTGATATATTCTCTCCTTCTTCAAGGTGCGTTCATTAAAGCAAGCATGTTGGGCTTCGCGGATGAGGGATTTGAGATCGTGCTAGGCTTGAGTATTACGAATGCTGAGCAAATAACTCCGTCTGCTGAGCGCGTCGGCAACAACATTAGCTTTGCCTGGGTGATAACGAATCTCACAGTCGTAATCATTGAGAAGTTCTACCCATCGGCGTTGACTCACATTAAGTTCTCTCTGGTTAAAGATGTGTTGTAAACTCCTGTGATCGGTGAAGATCGTACACTTGGTACCATACAGGTAGTGTCGCCAAATCTTTAACGCAAAAACAACCGCGCCTAGCTCGAGATCGTGGGTTGTATAGTTCTTCTCGTGGATTTTGAGCTGTCGAGAAGCGTAAGCTATAACCTTGTCCCGTTGCATGAGAACACAGCCAAGACCAAGGTTGGAAGCATCATAGTAGACAATGAAATCGTTGTTTCCGTCGGGTAATGTGAGAATAGGAGCATTGCAAAGCTTATGCTTGAGGGTTTGGAAAGCAGACTCTTGTTCAGCTCCCCAAACAAAAGACTTGTCTTTATGAGTAAGAGCGGTAAGTGGCATAGCGATCTTTGAGAATCCTTCGATAAATCGTCGATAATAGCCCGCTAATCCGAGAAAAGAACGGACTTCAGATGGGTTCTTAGGCGTAATCCAACTCTTAACTGCTTCGATCTTCATGGGATCGACATGAATACCTTGACTATTGACGATGTGACCCAGAAACTGAACCTCCTCCAGCCAGAATTCACACTTGGAGAACTTGGCATAGAGTTGATTCCCCTGGAGTAGCTCGAGTACCAAACGTAGATGTTGCGCGTGTTCGGCCTTTGACTTGGAATAGATCAAGACAACGTCGATGAACACAATGACGAAACGGTCAAGATATGGCTTACACACGCGATTCATCAGACCCATGAAAACCGCGGGTGCGTTGGTTAAACCAAAAGTCATAACAACGAACTCGTAGTGGCCGTAACGAGTGCGAAAAGCAGTTTTGGGTATATCTTCTTCCTGAATGCGTAGCTGGTGATAGCCTGAGCGTAGATCGATCTTTGAGAAACACGTAGCACCTTGCAGTTGGTCAAATAAATCGTTGATGCGAGGTAGGGGATAACGGTTCTTGATGGT
The DNA here is from genome assembly GCF_002127325.2 of Helianthus annuus. NCBI lineage: Eukaryota > Viridiplantae > Streptophyta > Magnoliopsida > Asterales > Asteraceae > Helianthus > Helianthus annuus. Next base: position 141,706,723 of record NC_035436.2, read on the forward strand.
TAACTTATTCAATTCCCGGTAGTCGATGCACATCCTGAACGACCCATCCTTCTTTTTAACGAAGAGGACTGGCGCGCCCCAAGGAGAGGTGCTCGGGCGAATAAACCCTTTTTCAAGTAATTCCTGGAGTTGGTTCGAGAGTTCACGCATTTCGGATGGCGCGAGTCGATAAGGGGCTTTGGCAACAGGGTTAGCTCTAGGAATGAGGTCGATATGGAAGTCGATATCACAACTTGGCGGTAGTCCAGGAAGATCATCAGGGAACACCTGAGAAAATTCACGGACCACAGGGACGTCTTTAACTTTTGTCTTCCTTTTCTTTTCCTTCTCCGCTACTACGATGTTGGCCAAGAAAGCTCTGTATTCCTTGCGGAGATACTTGCTAGCTTGGACACATGACATGAGCTTGAGACCTTTTGAAGCAGTTTTGCCATAGACACATAGTAAATCACCATTTGCGAGCGAGAATCGAATCATCTTGTCGAAGCATACAACTTCAGCATGGTTTTCGCGAAGAAAGTCTATGCCTACTATGACGTCAAAACTTCCGAGCTGCATCGGAATGAGGTCTATTGGGAAGATGTGATTGTTGAGCTCGAGAGTACAATCACGAAGGACAGAATTAACGGCGACAGTTCTTCCAGTAGCGACTTCAACTTCGAATGACGAGGACAGATAAGAGCGTTTACGACTAAGGAGCTTCTCGAATTCAAACGACACAAAGCGGTTATCGGCTCCAGTATCAAACAAACACGATGCATAAATACCAATCACAAGGAACGTACCATTAACCACGTTGTTGTCAGCCTGGGCTTGACGAGCATTGATGTTGAAGGTTCTGGCGTGTGCTGCTTGTTGTTGCTGCTGAGGCTGTTGCTGCTGCTGGGGCTCTTGCTTCACAGCCCTGTTCGGGCACATATTTGCAAAATGGTTGGGATCACCACATGCAAAGAAGACTCGAGCATTGATCGCGGGTGCCTGAGCTGCTTGTTGGCCTTGCGGGGCTGGTAGTAGAGCTTGATGAGCAGTGGCAGGAGCTGCGGTGTTATGGGGACCATAGCGACAGTTGGCGGTGAAATGACCGTACAAATTGCAATGAGCGTAAAACGACAGGCGAGACCCACCGGATGATGATATGGGCATGTCGGGCAGAGCGAGTGGGGACCTGTGTAAGCACGCTTTGCAGGCGGCGCTTGAGTAACTGGTGCAGGTCGATGATGAGACTGCTGCTGAGCCGATACGGCTTGCAGAGGAGCAGCAGTGGTAGTGACAGCACAGTTCTTGTTGTTGGAGCTGCTGTTGTTGTTGTGCTTCTTCTTGTGGCGTGATGACTTGGATGGTTGAGCAGTGGCGGTTTCAGCGGTCGGTGCAGTGGTAGCTTGATACAGAGACTTGGAGGGCTTATCCCAAAAACCAGCTTTTACTCGCTTGTCGTTGATTTCGGCGGCAAGCAAGTAAGTCTCCTTAATTAACGAGGTCTTCACGGCGTGAACAAAGTCGAAAACACAGTCGGGTAGAGCTCGAATGTACTTCTTGATGGCCATGTCTGACGTCTTGACTTGATCGGGATAGATAATGCTGAGCTGTTTAAAGCGAGCAGTCAGGGCAGCGTTATCTCCATCCTTCTGCTTAATGTTCCAAAACTCGTCCTCCAGCTTTTGGCGTTCATGGGGAGGGCATAATTCGTCCATCATAATGGCTTTCAGCTCTTTCCAAGTCAGCTCATAAGCTGCATCATTTCCGCGTTTGTTTCGCTCGGCCGTCCACCAGTCTAGAGCTCGAGACTGGAAGACGCCGGTTGCGTTTAGGGTACGGAGATTTTCTGGACAGCCGCTTTGGCGCAGAGTGACTTCGATGGAATCAAACCATTGAAACATAGCTGTTGGGCCATCTTCTCCGGTGAATTCCTTTGGTCCGCATGCCTTGAACTGTTTGAAGCTGAAAACAGTTTTGACAGCATCTTTGGGAGCTTCAGTTCTCGACTCCTCAGATGATTTACTGACGTTTTCATAGACATCGCTCACAGCTTTTGCTACTTGTTTGGCGATGATAGCAGTAAGACGTCTGTCTCTCTTTTCTTGGCGAGTAAGTGGGGTTCAGTGTTCGGATGACGACATGGTCTGCAACAGACATCGTCGTAGGTCTCAGACACATCATAATCGAATCTCACCTCACACGTCTACTACTTACTAAAGCTCAGCAACACGTCGAAACACGTATCACATAAACACATAGGCACATAACCACAGATTCACGTAGTCATAGAAGCACATAAGCACGTAGGCACGTAAAGCACATAGACACATACACATTCAATCCCAGAGGCATATAATATCACGTAATCCTCCTATTAGCACACAGTAGCACATACAGTATCCTGACTACCTCAAAGTTTGCGAGTATTCGAATATAGCGATCGCGCATAGCGTATCGATTAGTATAGCATATCGTATGGCATGTCGAGTATAGTATAAGCGTATATCATAGCATAATGTCGTCTAGATTTGTAACGACTTGTTACCGTTTTGAGATAGAAGAGCAATGCGAGTCGTGTGTGTCGATCGAAGTGATAGCAAAATCGAATAATTCTCCAAAAAGTTAAAGCACATAAACAGGTAAATACACATGATGCACATAAAACCGATGAATTATCAGAGTCAGCAGTTGCGGGCTCGGAATCGAAATGCATAAAATCGAGAAATAGATTGTCTGCGGCTATTAGACATCGACTACCCAAAGCGATTCGACTATTCTCAAAAACTTGTCGTCACATTCCGACTTTCGGAATCGGCCTCTGCCTCGATTCTTGGACATTCGGCGCATCCCTTGAGCCATACTCGTGAGTTCAGGTCGTTGGAGTCCGTCGAGGCTTTGGTGAGAGTTTTGGTAAAATCACGGGCAAGCCGGCAAGGTTAGGGTTTCACCTCTGGCTTGACAACTTTCCTTGATTTTAGTAAAATGGAGGAGATTATTCATCAAAATATGGATTTCACTCCTGATTTGGCATAATCTCCCGTTGAACAAGCGTTCGTTATTGAAAAAGCATAATGAAGAGATCATTGATAAGTTGATAAAACAGCATTGATCAAGCAATTTAGTCGAGAGTTTGCGGTTTTCACACCTAATCTTAACTAAATCACCTGTCTTTATTGAAAACTTGAGTGTAATGATGGTGTAGTGTAGGCGAGAAATAACAGGATATATATAGCACATAAGATCGGTCTGTTGGTTCCTAACTATAGTCTAGGTCTCTAATACATCGACCCGGACTAGGTCGAGTCTTGCCTAATTCCCTATAGTTATGGCTCTGATACCAATCTGTCACACCCCAACCGATGGCAGAATCATCGGGGCATGGCACTGAGCGAAACAGATTGTCCAGAAATTTCCATAACAATTATCATTACTATTCAATTTATATAATACGTCCCATATCATACCTCAAATAGCAAACAAATTATTACAGATAAAAATCCAGACAAATATTCTGTTCCGACAACTCAGATTTAAATATAAATTTTGTTCCTTTATTTCCAGAGACTCATGCTGCAAGATCTACAGACAACTATGGTCTAGACTTTTATTCTAGCTTCGCCTTCCTAGCAGATATGCATCTTAAACACCTGTCACATACGTTAAAATAAGGTCAATACATGGAATGTATAGGTGAGCATACAAGTTTGATAATAGCATAATAGAGTTCGAAATAGTTTATGCATAACCAGCACGTACACAGAGAAAAACGAAGCATGTTAATTATCGACATGGAACTATCGATACCAATGACTGCGGGTTGACTGCCCGAGGCAGTTCGCAATACATGATTACCAATGTATTCCATGCAAGTAATTGTCCTTAACAACCCCCGTGTGAACGGGTGCTGAGTCCAAACTATAGTACTATCATCGTTAAGGCAGGTAGACAGCATTCCACGTGTAAACATAACAACAAGCATTCATTTAGTCACGTAATACATGCGGTAACGGTTAGCGTTTAAATTGTTGCGTAGTGTGTTCGATGTGATTTGGTATAAGTAACGTATGTAACACCCAAAAGTGCTAAAAGTAAAAAGGGATCGAGTATATTCACAGCGGTTGATGGATTGAAGGGAGCGCTTGAGAGTAGGGTTAGCCTGAATAGTTTGATAGCATAACGATAAGCAACGCGTAAAACGGAAAACAAGTGTTGGGGGGGGGGGGGTCGGACAGCTGGTCGATCGGATGGTGGTCCGATCGGACGGCTGACCTTTCGGTTTATAGTTCGTTCGGACAACTGTCCGGTCGGTCGGTAGGCCGATCGGATGGCTGTTCGAGTGGATTGGTTCTTCCTTTGAGAAGGATGTGTTTGTGTATGATGGTTTGACTTTTGAAGTTTTCGTTGTAGCATTAGAAAGTATTGAAGTATCTTTACCTTTCAGGTCGGTCGATCGGACGGTTGTTCGGTCGGCCGGCAGCCCGATCGGTTAGGTACTTTTAACAAGACAAGTTCTCGGCAGGGTGTCATCTGATTGGACGGCTGTTCGATCGGGTGGCACTCCTAGTGCATTGAACATGTTGAAAATCGACTAAGGGTTGAAGTATAGTATCTCATGATCCGAAGAGTAATCCGATCGGACAGTAGTCCGATCGAACAGTTGTTCATTCAATACCAGTCTTCAAAACAAATTGATTAAGTGTAGGGCCATGTGTTAGCCGATCGGCTGGCCAGTCGATCGGCTGACTGTCCGATCGGCTGGCTGTCTGTTCAGACAGCAGTCCGATCGGAGCATCCTGACCTGGTCGGCCTGTTCGTCTAACACTTGGCTGTTCTGATTTGTCGTTTTATTGAGATATTTTGAGAGCGACTTGAACAATAGAAAACTCGTCTTTACTTGGTTCTCCTGATCAGACAGGAATCACCCAAATCCGGTCGGTGAACTGTTCGGGATGGAGTTTAACGTTTAACCCGAAATCGGTGAATCTCGTGGATAGAATCCGGATCTTGAGTCATGCAGCCACCGGAGTGATTAGCAAGTCGGCACAAGCTCCGTTTCTATCAGTTTGAACGCATTGAGTGTAAAAGAGTTGAAAGAAAGTTGGAAAATCATCTTTCAATCATTTTCACCATGTAAATGTTTAGATCTATAACAGATCTTTGTTTGTTTATATGGAAATCGGCTAGATCCAAGTTATTCTTGGTGGATTGAGGCCAAAACATGAAGTTCTTCAAGAACACCATGATGACATCATCCTAGAACACTTGAATCTTGATGATTTCACGGTTCAAAGTTAAGATTGGAAAGATAGAAAGGTGTAGGAGTGCGTGTAGATCAAGAAATTATAAGATTTAGGATGAAATCTTACCGGAATCGAGAGAAATATGAGAAAAAGGATGAGAGCACGAGCTGGTCGGTCAGAGGTTTCCAAAAGTGGTAAGGATGACAATGGCAGGGGTATTTATAGGATGCCAAATGAGGAAAGTGCTGGCCGATCGGCCAGGCAGCTCGATCGGACAGCCTGTCCAATCGGTGATTTAGCAAGGAGAGACAGATCGCAATTAGCGATCTTTTCTTTCTTTGACTTCAATCTTGACTTTGACTTTGACTTTGACTTTCGAAAACTCGGGGTGTTACACTTATGAGCATGGACACCTCCATTTACAAAGGAAACTCTGGCTAAATTTTCTAAAAATTCCAACACTTAGAAAATATTTTTCTAAACAAGCGTTACAAGTATATTTTATAACTTGTGTTTCGAATATAAACTTCGCCATAATTTTTGGTAACAAAATACAAAGTGTCGGAGGTTGGTTTTTGTAAATAAAAATGTGTAAATATATATATTTAGAATATATATCTTATATTAGAACACTTGTGTGGATACTTGTTTATTTTGTGAGATAGTTGTATTATTTTAGGGTAAAATAATGTAACTTAACAATATAACTTGACATTTGAACTGTGTGGTATGTGATAGAAGTAATGAGTAGATAAACCGTACGTAGGATACGTGTTACGCATGAGAAACTGATTGTTATGTGTACCTTATTAGGACGTGCTTGATTTCCTGATTATTAGAGTAATTAATCTAGATGCTTATGGAGCTTGCACGAGGAGGAGGTTGTTGTGGAATATGGATTGTTATGTTCTGTGCTAAACATTAATCCTTATGAACTTATTAAACCTATGTTTTGGACTTTAAACTTATGAACTATGGAACTTATGTTTTAGTTTCACGTATTATGCTTCCGCTGTTAACTTAAGTTGGTTACCTTTAGGTCACCAATTATATTGTGGTTGGTTTTAATTACTTAATTACGTTGTTCAATATGATTGGTGGCTCGATCCTGGTCATGTCACGCCTCCAAGCGGTGATACTCCGCATGGTGGATTTTGGGGGTGTGACAGATTGGTATAAGAGCCATTGTTTATAGTGAACTTGGTTTTAAAAAGGGAAAAGCTTTTGATAAAACCAGACTATAACCTGTACAGTGCTCAATGATCCACAACGACACTTCGCTCCACGTGCAAGACTCAACATTATAGGTAATATGGGTTATGTTTGTATTGCCTGCATGTTAGTTTAAATAGTATATTTGATCATGGTATGCTTAATTAGCGTAACAACTATTGCTTGAAACCTTGTGTGTTTGCTCTCTTCTGTCACTCCACACTTACGCACCTTGCGACACTTTTCTTATGTGTGTTCCTTCGATGTGAAGATCATGAGTGGACGTTTTGACATGACCCATGGTCAGCTGACGACCTTGATTAACGAACGGATTGCTGAGCCCTTAGCAATCCAATCAGGGAGTCAACCCATGCACCCTCAAACACGCATGGGCACCTTCAGGGCGTTCTTGGAGTGCAAACCTCCCACTTTCGACGGCACTGGAGGGGCAGTCGGCCTTCTACACTGGATCCGGGGAATCGAATATACATTCGAAGAGAGTGAAAGCCCTGCCAGCAAACGAGTAGAGTACGCTACTGGCATGTTGCAAGGGAAAGCGTGTTCTTGGTGGAACGCACAAGTTCAGATGCTCGGGTTGGCAGACGCGAATGCCACCCTCTGGAGCGACTTCAAGGATTTGATTAAGGAAGAATTCTGCTACCTGGACGACATTCTGAAACTTGAAATAGAGTATTATGGTTTAAGAATGGAAGGATCAGAGATTGAGGCGTACACAAAGAGGTCCAATGACTTGGCTGCCTTATGTCCTAACTTGTCACAACCCATATCTAGACGAATCAAGCTATACCTCAGAGGTTTAGTCACGGAAATCCAAGGGTCTGTAATTGCGGCCAACCTTTCCACGATCCAGCAAGTCGTTCGTTTGGCGCACCAGCTCACCGATCAGGCGGTGGATGAGTGCAAATTGCCTAAGCGTAACGTTTCCAATGCAAACACTCTTAATAGCAACAAGCATATTTGGGGTGATCACCAAGGTGAGGGTCCTAACTCTATACAACAAGACCCGCATAGGAAACTAGTACAGCAGGGGCTGAACTACCAAAATCAGGGGGGATACCTAGGGAATAAACTGAGATGCCGCAAGTGCCAACGGCACCACAGCGGGTCATGTGCGGGATCGTGTTGCCAGCGGTGCAAGAAGATGGGACACATGGCTAGAGACTGCAGGAGCCCATATCCTGCAAACCGAAACCAGCAGCAGCAGCAACGGGGTAGCAAGAAGGGGTGTTTTCGACGTGGTGCTAAAAACCACTTCAAGAGGAACTGTCCGCAGATGAGATGGAATCGTGACAACAGCGGCAACCAGGGCAACGGGAAAAATAACGGGTACAATAAGGATAACCGCAGGACTGGTGAACATAAGTTCCTGAATGGACAAGAGGAAGAAAGAAACAACCCCAACGTTGTGGCGGGTAAGTTCCTACCAGACAATTTCTTTGTTTCTATTTTAGTTGATTCAGGTGCCGATGATAGATGTATGTTCCTAAGAGTTAGTCAGGTGCTTAAGAATATCCCATTACCCTTAAAACACCAAACATGTTGTAGAGCTAGCTAATGGTGAAAGTCTTAAGGGCACACACATAGTTAAGGGTTGAAAACTTGTCTTAGCTGGTCAGACCTTCTCTATCGATATTATTCCTATCATACTTGGTAGCTTCGACGCTGATATTAGGAAGGATTGGTTATCTCACCAGCAATCGGAAATTCTTTGCAACGAGAAGATTGTCCGCATCCCTCGTCCCGGTAAAGGACCCCTCGTAATTCGTGCCGACCAGAGTGGTGCTGTCGTGAGCATCATCTCTTTCCTTAAGGCCTAGAAGTGTTTGCGAAAGGGCCACACTGCTATTCTAGCCCTCGTTTCTGATGCATCCTCGGAAGAAAGGAAGATAGAGGACATTCCTATTGTGCGTGATTTTCCTGAGGTACTTCCTGAGGAATTACCTGGTCTTCTGCCTCATCGTCAAGTTGAATTTCAAATCGAGCTAGCTCCTGGAGCAGCGCCCATAGCTCGAGCACCTTACCGTCTAGCTCCATCAGAACTTGAAGAACTGTCCACGCAACTACAAGAACTCTTGGAAAAGGGTTTCATACGTCCTAGCTCTTCGCCTTGGGGAGCTCCAGTGTTATTCGTAAAGAAGAAAGACGGTACCTTCAGAATGTGTATTGACTACCGCGAACTCAACAAGGTGACCGTGAAGAATCGTTATCCTCTCCCATGCATTGACGACTTGTTCGACAGTTGCAAGGGTCGAGTTATTACTCTAAGATTGATTTGAGACCGGGATACCATCAGTTGAGAGTCCGAGAGGAGGACGTCTCCAAAACAGCATTCAGAACTCGTTATGGCCACTACGAGTCTCTGGTCATGCCTTTCGGATTAACGAATGCACCTACGGTCTTCATGGATCTCATGAACCGAGTGTGCAAACCTTACCTGGATAAGTTTGTCATAGTTTTCATCAACGATATCCTGATCTATTCGAAGAGCCAAGAGGAACACGAGCAACACCTGAGACTTATTCTGGAACTTCTTCGAAAAGAACAGTTGTATGCCAAGTTTTCGAAATGTGACTTCTGGCTTCGCGAAGTCCACTTTCTAGGCCACGTGGTAAACAAGGATGGAATTCATGTTGATCCATCCAAGGTAGACTCGATCAAGAACTGGCCTGCACCCCGTACACCAACAGAAATCCGCCAATTCTTGGGCTTGGCTGGATAATACAGAAGATTTATCAAGGATTTCTCAAAGATTGCGCAACCTCTCACCTCACTGACTCAGAAGGGTGTCACCTATCGTTGGGGTGATGCACAGGAGTCCGCATTTCAGCAATTAAAAGATAGACTTTGTAGCGCGCCTATCCTCTCATTGCCTGAAGGCACATATGATTTTGTGGATTATTGCGATGCTTCCATTCAAGGACTTGGTTGCGTGTTGATGCAACGTGACAAGGTGATTACCTACGCATCGCGCCAACTTAAAGTTCACGAAAGGAACTACACTATGCACGACTTGGAATTGGGAGCAGTTGTTTTCGCACTTAAGATATGGAGACATTACCTGTATGGTACCAAGTGCACCATTTACACCGATAACAGGAGTCTCAAGCATATCTTCAAGCAAAAGGAGTTAAACATGCGACAACGCCGATGGGTCGAACTCTTGAACGATTATGAATACGCTATCAAATACCATCCGGGTAAAGCCACTGTTGTGGCCGACACCCTCAGTCGAAAGGATACTATACCTAAGCGTGTACGTGCATTACAGCTTACCATCCAATCTAGTCTTCCCGCTCAAATACGAGATGCTCAGGTTGAAGCATTGAAAGCAGAGAACATCAGGGCTGAGTCCTTACGAGGATCGAGGCAACGGCTAGAACAAAAGGAAGACGGCGCCTACTATGTTAACGGGCGCATCTGGGTTCCACTTTATGGAGACTTACGCGAGCTTGTGATGGATGAAGCACATAAGTCTCGTTATTCAATACATCCTGGTTCAGATAAGATGTACCACGATCTAAAGACTACATACTGGTGGCCTGGTATGAAGGCCATCATAGCAACCTACATTAGCAAATGTTTGACTTGTGCAAGAGTCAAGACCGAATATCAGAAACCATCAGGCCTACTTCAATAACCAGAGATCCCGAAATAGAAATGGGAGCAAATTTCCATGGATTTCGTTACTGGCCAGCCTAGATCTCAACGCGGAAATGATACCATTTGGGTGATCGTGGATCGACTGACAAAGTCTGCACATTTCCTGGCTATCAAGGAAACGGATAAGTTTTCTACTCTAGCAGACATTTACCTAAAGGAAGTAGTATCAAGGCACGGAGTGCCAACCTCCATCATTTCTGATCGTGACCCACATTTTACATCTGAATTGTGGCAAGCCATTCACAAATCCTTTGGTTCTCGAATAGACATGAGCACGGCATATCATCCACAGACGGATGGGCAATCTGAACGCACCATCCAAACCCTTGAAGACATACTTAGGGCATGTGTAATCGATTTTGCTAATGGCTGGGAAAAACACCTCCCGTTAGTGGAGTTTTCGTATAACAACAATTACCACACTAGTATCCAGGCTGCTCCGTTCGAGGCATTGTACGGATGGAAGTGTCGATCACCTCTTTGTTGGGCAGAGGTTGGCGACCGGCAAATCACAGGCCTAGAACTTGTAGTAGATACAACCGAGAGAATTGCTCAGATACGGCAACGAATGGCGGCAGCTCGTGACCGTCAGAAAAGCTATGCTGATAAGAGAAGAAAACCACTCGAGTTTCAGGTTGGGGATAGAGTGCTACTCAAAGTCTCCCCTTGGAAAGGTGTGGTTCGTTTTGGCAAACGAGGCAAGCTCAATCCGCATTATGTCAGACTGTTCGAAATCATTGAGAAAATTGGCAAAGTCGCTTACAGGCTGAATCTAACTGGAGAACTCAGCGGAGTTCACAATGTTTTCCACGTGTCGAATCTGAAGAAGTGTCTGTCAGATGAGACCCTCATAGTTCCTCTCAAAGAGCTCACTATCGACGACCAGCTGCGATTCGTCGAGGAACCAGTAGAGATTACTGATCGAGATGTTAAAATTCTCAAGCGCACTAGGATACCTCTCGTCCGAGTTCGTTGGGATTCCTGTCGTGGCCCAGAGTATACCTGGGAATGAGAAGACCAAATGAAACTCAAGTATCCCCAGCTGTAGCACCCCGTGTTATCGAATGTCAAAGTCAAAGTCAAGATTGACTTCTTTGACCATAGTTAGTCTATTCTATGTTGGTGTTTCTATTAGTTGTATTATGTGGAGTAAGTGTTATTAATCAAAGTAATCGAATGTTCAAATCATTGCGAAACGCTAAACAACTGTGAGTAGTAGAAAGTAACAATGCGATAAAGTCAATTAATCAATAATCGAGCTGATCTAATCATCATCGAACTCGAAGCTCGAATTACGCGAATTCTGGTGTTAGTATACGTGTGTGTGTGCCTTATGTGTTACCTGTGCATGTTTACTTTATGTTATGTGTGGTAATCAATTGAAACTCGAATCGAAACTCGAAACTCAATCGAAACTCGAAACTCGAAACTCAATCGAACTCAATCAAAATCGACTTATGATAATTGGTGGCGAAAAGACAGCGCGAGACATAGGTGATTGTATGTTAGATATAGTGGTTGGGATTAAAAGTAATTTGAATAGGAAACTCTATCGTATTCTCATCAATCGCAATCGAAATCGAAATATTGAAAAGCGTCGCACCGAACGCTCGACTCAGGCAGCTGAACGATCAGGCTTCCAGTCGATCGAACAGCCCAGCCGATCGAACTGCTATCCGATCAAACAGGTTGTCCGATCGGGGTGCCTGACCGATCGGCCGGCCCTTTCCTCTTTTAGAAGCCTATAAATACCCCTTGTCACTTTCAAACTTTCTACTTTTGGAAACCTCTGACCGACCATCTCGTGCTCCCGTTGTACTTTCTTGATCTATACACACTCCTACACCTTTCTATCTTTCAAATCTTACTATTAACCATGAAATCATCGAAATTCAAGTGTTCAAGGATGATGTCATCATGGTGTTCTTGAAAAACTTCATGTCTTCGCTTCAATCCACCAAGAATAACTTGGATCTAGCCGATTTCCACATAAATAAACAAGGATCTATCATAGATCTAAACATTTACAGTGAAAAGGATTGAAAGAATGTTTTCCAACTTTCTTTCAACTCTTTTACACTCAATGCCTTCAAACCGGTAGAAACGGAGTTTGAACCGACTCACTTATAATCCTAGTAGTTGTGCGGTTCAAGATTCGGGTTCTATCCACGAGATTCACCGACTTCGGGTTAAACGCTAAACTCCGTTCCGAATAGCTCACCGGCTGGATTTGGGTGATTCCTGTCCGAGCAGGAGAAACAAGTAAGAACGAGCATTTTGTGGTTCAACTCGTTGTCAAAGTGCCTCGATATAACGTCAAATAATCAAAACAGCCAAGTGTTAGAAGAACCGGCCGACTAGGTCAGAAAGCTGACCGATCGGGCTGGCTGTCCGAACGGACAGCCCAGCCGATCGGATAAGCCAGCCGATCGACCAGGCCAACCGATCGGCTAGCACATGGCCCCACACTTTAACAAATTCATGAAGTCTAGTATTGAACGAAGTGCTGTTCAATCGGACTACGGTCTGATTTGAATTACTCTTTGGATCATGAGATACTATGCTTCAACAACTTAATATATTTTCAACTTGTTCAACACGTTGGAGTGCCACCCGATAGGTCGAGCCGTCCGACCAGGTGACACCCTGATAAGAACTGTTGTAGAAGTACCTAACCGATCGGTTAAGCCGGCCGATCGAACGGTCCATTCGATCGATCGACTTGAAAGGTAAGGATACTACAATGTTTTCAAATACTACAACGAAAACCTCAAAAGGTCAAGCCATCATACACAAACACATCCTTCTCAAAGGAAGAAACAATCCACTCGAACAGTCCATCCGATCGGCCTACCGACCGACTGGACAGACTGTCCGAACGGACTGGTTAACCGAACGGTCAAGCCGTCCGATCGGACCTACCATCCGATCGACCAGGCTGTCCGACCCACCGACACTTGTTTACGTTTTACGTGTTGCTTATCGTTATGCTATCGAACTATTCAGGCTAACCCTACTCTCAAGTGCTCCCTTCAATCCATCAATCACTGTGAGTATACTCGAACCCTTTTTGCTTTAGCACTTTTGGGTGTTACATACGTTACTTATTCTAAATCACAATCGAACACACTACTCATTTATTTCAAGCGCTAACCGACACCGCATGTATTACGTGACTAAATGAATGCTTGTTGTTATGTCTACACGTGGAATGCTGTCTACCTGCCTTAACGACGATAGTTCTATAGTTTGGACTCAGCACCCGCTCACACGGGGGTTGTTAAGGACAATTACTTGCATGGATTACGGTGGTAATCATGTATTGCGAACTGCCTCGGACAGTCAACCCGCAGTCATTGGTATCGATAGATCCATGTCGATAATTAACATGATTCGTTTTCCTCTGTGTACGTGCTGGTTATGCGTAAACTATTTCGAACTCTATTATGCTATTATCAAACTTGTATGTTCACCTTTACATTTTATGTATTGACTTTATTTTAACGTATGTGACAGGCAATTAGGATGCTTATCTCCTAGGAAGGCGAGCTTAGAATAAGCGTCTAGAGAATAGTTGTCTGTAGATCTTGCAGATCGAGTCTCTAGAAGCATTTGAACAATTTTTATATTTAAATCTGAGTTGTCAGAACAGAATATTTGGCCTGATGTTATCTGTAACAATTTGTTTACTATTTAAGGTACGGTATGGGACGTATTATATAAATTGAATGGTAGTAATAACTGTTATGGAAACTTCTGGACAATCTGTTTCGCTCAGTGCCATGCCCCGATGATTCCGCCATCGGTTGGGGTGTTACATATTGGTATCAGAGCCATAGCTATAGGGAATTAGGCTTGTAGGATCGGATTCTGACCCGAACGAGTCAATCAGAGGAGTTTGATCAGATACAGGTGCGGAAAACAAGTACCTGATGTAAAAACAGCTAGATATTCTCTTAAATCTCTTTTCTGATTAATTTGACAACGTTTATATTCAGTTCTCACACCGGCAGCACCTCGGTATGGAATCCAGAAGGTTACAAATGAGGTCCTCTTTTGCGGTATTTATAGTCCAGGTAGGTTCCCTTATACGGACATGTCCGTATAAGCGGACCTGACGTATAAGCTGACCTCCCATGTCCGTATAAGCGGACCTGACACAAAAGAGGATCTCCTATGTCCGTATAAGCGAACCTGACATAAAAGAGGATCTCCTATGTCCGTATAAGCGGACCTCCTCTCTACAACACATAAACTCTCCGGTTTTCTCGTAAAACGCGCCCTAATCTATACATTACAATGAAAGACTCGATCAAAGACGAAATCAACAGATGTAGTGCACCAACAGACTCCCCCTCAGATGTTGATGGAGTCGACTATCGAGTCACAACAATGCTGTGTCTTCACATCTACAATCTTGATCAGTCTCTGGGCTTTTCTTTCTCTCTATCTTCAGACTCCCCCTCTTGATTTACTGGTATTCCTTTGTTCTTCAGTAACATCTTCAGGATCGTTGTCTGGCTTTCCGTCTAACAGCTTCTCATCTTATCCTGCAAAAGCTCTACCTCAAAGTAAATTTCTTTCACATATATATTTCAAACATATAACCCTGCACCAATTCAGACTCTCCTTCAAAACAAACACAGATTTTGATGAACCACTTGAAAGGTTAGATTATGAAAACATTTAATTTCACACAAACACTCCCCCTCAAATATTACTCATCATGTTTAGCACTCGGAATTTTGAAAATCAACTTTCCAATATCAGTTGTCGAAAATATTTTTGACTTTTTCAAAAATTTATGCTAAAACACACTGAAAATCTTTTTGGATTTTGAAATAAAGTAACCTGTAATGCAGTAAAGAAAATATTTACAGACAATATTTTTGTGAGTTCGTGTAAGAGGATCATATCAGTTTATGAGACATGTCACTAACACCGTTAAGCTTGATTGCATTTTCAGTTCAAAACAATTCACCTAGATTGTCAGTATATCGGTCCACTTAAATTTTCACACAAAGTTCAATTGATCCGAGATACGATATTAATGTCTTAAGAACTTAAACTTATCCGTGTGTCCCACTACTTGAATATACTCTCGTATCCAGATCCCAATATTCAGTCTTGCAGGTGAGTATACCACAGATGATATCTGTTCAGGGGTTAAATGCGATACCGTGAGAGCTCAGGTCAGAACTTCCGTTCAGCAGAGAGATGACGGCTCGACTTTTGGTGTGTCCCCTTTAGAGGATCTTTTGATTACAACAGCAGCGACTATCAATTTTATTGTTTCATCAGCTTGCTGAGGGCGATGCTGTGTTTCAAGCATTTGCGGAAAGCATTATCCGGGGACTAGGTCAGTACTTCCATACAGCAGAAGTCCCGGGATAATACCCCAGATATCACTGAGCATAAAGACCTAGTATCTCAGAATAAGGGACCTATCAAACAAGATTTCAGGGGTTACCTATATATCCAAGTTTGTGTTAACCCACAAAACAAGCAAGTTTGAAATTTAGTTTATATCTCGTCACAATTTACTAAATGTGTAAAAACCTACTGGCACATCCTCAGTGAGATTGTTTATCACATTTTATCTTTACATTTCTTTAGCATGTTGTGACAGCCTACTGATGTACTATCATTTCCTCTTTTCACAACGAAACTCATTTTTGAATTTATCATGTTTTTGGCTTTTTTAAATTTTCTAATGTTTTTGGATTTTCAGAAATTTCCCTACTCCGCCTAAAATGCAAACACATTTCAAAGAAAATTTGAAAACTTCTAGACTCTTGACCCACTAGAAACATGAAAAGTAAAACAAACTGTACAGAAACTTGACAACTGACATCGAATTACATCAAATCGCCATTCACTAGGCATAAACAATCAGAACTCCCCCTATCACAAACCATTTTCTCATTTGGATCTCAAAACACTTAAGTTTGTTTTAATCGAAATGATTTTTCCGGAAAATGAGTTTGTGTTGATAAAAACCACTTGCAGGTTTATCATTTTTAAGCACGGGAATGTGGTTCATCAACTTGTTTACCAACCTTGTATGAATAATAAATCAAGTACAACTTAATGTCCCTGATTTATCATTTGCAGTTCAGAATCACTGTACCAATTGTAGAATATAAACTCTTCAAAGTATAACCACAAATACCACTTGTGGATCAAAAATACCATATGTAGGTTTTGCTGTAGGAATGAAGCATCTACAGAAACCTCTTTACCACTTGTCAAATTATTCAGAAAGATGTCGATTCCTGCTTCTCAATTACCAACCTGGAAGCTCCGGCGTAGTCCTCTCACCTGTAAACATTCAAACACTATTCAAAATCTTTCAAACAAACTTTTCAAACACTAGAATGATGCCGATTCCTGATCCACGATATAAACTTGGGATCTCCGGCGTAGTCCTTTGACTATCATGGGAAACAAACTTTTCAAACACTAGAATGATGCCGATTCCTGATCCACGATATAAACTTGGGATCTCCGGCGTAGTCCTTTGACTATCATGGAAAACAAACTTCCATCCAAGTCTTTTCAGACTTGATGGATTTCAACTCTTGAGCAGTAGGGTTATATGTCGCCTTTTTAGTTGCATAAAAATCTTTAACCCCCTTTGCCCTTCCACTTAACATTTTCCCAAATATCTTTTTAACATTCCCGTTGAATGTTTTCTCGACATCAAAATCTTTTTTCTCATTGTAAAACTGATTTGAAATCTCAGTTTTTCCCACTTTCTTTTTAACTTCTTCAAATTTCAGTGATGGAAACTCCTCATCATTCACTGAAATTTTCGCCTCAACCTGTGGCTCTTCTGGCTTTGTGGAACCAGATTCATCGCCGACATTCACATCAACCTTTTTAGCAACCCACACTTGGTTGTCATTCTCTTTCCTTTTATAAAAATTCTTTTTCGAACACTCACCAACCTCATAAGTTGAATTTTCAAAAATTTTAAGTCTATTGGTTGGTGGTTCAACATCAACAATTTTTTCTTTCAATTTCTGAGAAACTCCCTGTTTTGTTCTGGCGTTATTTTGACAATTCCATGCAATATGACCAACTTCATTGCATCGATAACAGGTACGAGTCTCTCTTTGATAAAACACTGCAGTTCCATTTTTCTTCTTTTCAGCAAGAAACTCCTGGTTTGACTGTCTCCAGAATGGTTTCTTCTGTTCCTCATCTGAACTTCCACCTGACACAAATTCTGTTTTTGTTTTAGAATTTTTATCATTTTTATGGTTTTCTGGTGGAACAAAACCTAAACCTTTCTTTTTGTAGCTACGATTTTGGTTAGGTTTCTTTTGAAAACCAGAACCAGAATTGTAACCCTTTTTCTTGTTTAGACGTTGTTGAACTCTTGAAGTGTATTTTTTAGGTTTTTCAGTAAGATTTAAATCTTTTATTTCAGAAATATTGATTTCTGTCATTTTGAAAACCTTTTTGATCATGTCAAAGCGAACACTTCTTATTGGAAATTCTTTGTCATAGTATAATTTGTCCGAATCATTTAAAGTTTATGCAACTTCAAATGTTTCATCATCCAAATTTGCTTTTGATAACAAAAATTCTATACTGTAAGACCGTTTAACCGACGAATTTTGACTGTTGACTGACGAATTTGACCCTCCAGACTTAGATTTTGACTCGGACTCCTCATCAGTATCCAACACCTGATCGACCACCTTTTTAATTAACTCAGACTCATGATCGGTATCGGACGAGGTAAACGTGACATCAATGTTATCTGGTAAAACGTCAGTTGTGTCGGTTTTTAGCTTTATATTGACTGCTTTCTCAAGTTGCTCCTCATTTGGTTTCCTAGGAGAATACCCATCCCAAATCGGAGGCGGACACTTGTTATAGCTAACAGTCGGTTTCTTACCACAATCTTTCTTTTCCTTCGGCTTCTCATCTTGAAAAGCTTCCATACCTGCAACAGTTGGGTAAATACGATCAATGAGATAATCAGAACTAGAATAGCTTAGCAGTAATCGTCTAATTCTCTCATTCTCTATTTTCTATGTTTCCAACTCTTGCTTCCATTTAGCACTCTCTTCGATGTAGAAATTTATCGCTTTCTGCTTTGACATCATGACTGCATTCAACATCGTCAGTGCTTGTTCTCTTTCTGAGTTTGTCTTTTGGAGACCAGTTACTGTTTTGTTCAAGACATCATACGATTCTTTCACATAATTGAGGTTGAACAGTAACTGCTCCTTCTTCTTCTCGTACTCAGCTATAATGTCATCTTTTGCTACACATTCCTTGCAAGCTTCGAAACACTTCTCGCAAGGCTTGACGACTTCAACAATCGTCTCAACCTCGATTGTTTTCACAACTTCAATCACCTTTTCAGCTTCATTCACCTTTTCTTCATCTTTCACAACTTCGGTAATCTTTTCAGCACCACTTTCAACATTTTGAACATCATTTTGACTTTTCTTCTTTTCAGCATTTATCATCATTTGTTCTTCAATCTTTTCAATGAATGGACAAATTGTCAGTTGAGAAAATTCTCTAGAAATCTTCAAGTTCGAGATATAATTTTCCCATTCTTCTTGAGGTAAAGCACTGACAAATTTTTCAACCCATTCTTCTGGTCCTTTGGTTATACCAATTTTGGACATTGAACGAACAAGATGTTTATATCTCTCAATGATACACTTTGTACTTTCTCCTGGATAACCTGAAAATGAATCAAATTCTATCTTTAATACCTTTATTCTATCAAATGTTTCTTGAGTCATATTAAAGAAATTCGTATCCATGATTCGGTAATGAAAAGATTCACAAAAACGAATTTTCAATCAATACAAAAATTTTACACAATCAAATAACTATCAAAGATCGGATCGAGTGTGAATTCGCTCGGGTGAGGATCCTATTCTTGACAAATCACCTTGGATTTCCTGCAAACAAACAAGTAAACGATCAAATCAAAACAGATTGAATACGTAACAGTGTGTTGATGAACCCAATCTAAGACTCGTTGTCGAAGATTCGCGGATTTGTTTCAATGTTGATGTCGTGAGAACACGAATGAACCCAACCAAACAATTCACAAGATACGGGCTAAGGATGAACTGGACCTTTCTTACCACATACAATACTCACCAACAAACCAAAAAATATTGAACCTTCACAACCTGTTTGCTTTGAACTTGGACCGAAAATTTCACTAAGCAGACAACTTATTTATGACCGTTTATTAAATGTGCAACATGGGCCAATGGTTTTTTATTAATAGTGGGCTGTGATCACATGTATCAATTTATTCCTAAACCACTAAATCAACAACAGTTAACAATATATTGTGATTGGGCCTCTTCTCAAAGCTGATTGGGTCTCTTGTCTCACCGACTACTATGTTTTTCACATGCAACAAAATAATGTCCGACAATATTGACAACCCATTAGCCGGCGATCATTTAATGTTCACAAATATGATTCTGACTGCCGTTATTTTATTCTCATCATGTGGATCAGTTTAAGATCATTGGACCGATAAAATCACATGCTCCCTCACATGGGTCGGTAACTTTGATTGGGCCTCTTGAGATAGTGTATCTGAACAATAATGCTGATAGGGCCTCAAAAAGGTAAATGGGTCGGTGTATTATGGCCAAACAATCAACCTGCCGACAATTTTTTTAACCAAACTTTGATTTTATAGGACCTTACTTGTAAGACCTTTACTTGTAGAATCTTTACTTGAAAGTGGCCGACACCTTTTCAAATCATTCAATATATGCATATCTTGATTGGGCCTCTAACATGCAGCCGACAAACTCTTAATGTTCTCATGTAATATCAACCTGTGACTGGGCCACTTGATTTAATATTCTTCTATGATTGGACCGTAACTCTGAGTTGTATCGATAATTGTTTAAGCACAAAGAAGACGATGACAAATAAGCGAACCACTACTAATGAACAATATGAGCGGACCACTGATCAATGTACAATGAGCGGATCTACTGACTTTTATCACTTTGAGCGAACCTATCAAATAATGTTTTTGAGCGGACCTGATTTTGGAGCGAATCTAACACATTTTGGAGCGAACCTGTGATGTTTCGAGCGGATCTAACAAGAATTTGGAGCGGATCTATAAGAAAACGTCCTAAAAGCGAACCTGATCCAAATTTTGGAGCGAACCTATGACGATGCCGTAAAAGCGAACCTTATTCGGAACACGTTTTGACCCACTTTAACTTTGAATTTCAGCCTCAAATTTTCAAGGATTTGACAATGTACTGTAACACACAATCTTTGAAATTTTGAGCGAATTCCGACCGTAAAATCTCGCTCTGACGAAGAAAGAAGGTGTAGAAGTAAGAATATTTGATGAAATCCAGCAAATTTCAATAGAACTCCTCCTCCTGAAGCTCTGATACCAATTGTAGGATCGGATTCTGACCCGAACGAGTCAATCAGAGGAGTTTGATCAGATACAGGTGCGGAAAACAAGTACCCGATGTAAAAACAGCTAGATATTCTCTTAAATCTCTTTTCTGATTACTTTGACAATGTTTACATTCAGTTCTCACACCGGCAGCACCTCGGTATGGAATCCAGAAGGTTACAAATGAGGTTCTCTTTTGCGGTATTTATAGTCCAGGTAGGTTCCCTTATACGGACATGTCCGTATAAGCGGACCTGACGTATAAACGGACCTCACATGTCCGTATAAGCGGACCTGACACAAAAGAGGATCTCCTATGTCCGTATAAGCGAACCTGACATAAAAGAGGATCTCCTATGTCCGTATAAGTGGACCTCCTCTCTACAACACATAAACTCTCCAGTTTTCTCGTAAAACGCGCCCTAATCTATATATTACAATGAAAGACTCGATCTAAGACGAAATTAACAGATGTAGTGCACCAACAAGGCTAGACTCGACCTAGTCCGGGTTGATGTCTTAGAGACCTAGACTATAGTTAGGAACCAACAGACCAAGCTTATGTGCTATATATCCTGCTAATTCTCATCATCACTGCACTCGAATTTTCAGACAACGACAAGTGACTCAGTCGGGATTAGGTGTGAAAACCGCAAACTCTCGACTAAATCGCTTGGCCAATATTGTTTCATCAATGACTTCTTGATATTTTTTTCAGTAACGAACATTTGTTTAACAAGGAGAATTATACCAAATCAGGAGTGAAATCCATATTTTGATGAATAATCTCCTCAATTTCGCTAAAACAAGGAAGAAGTTGCTAAGCCAGGGGTGGAACCCTAACCTTGACAACTTGCTACCACTTTTAGTTGACTTTTACTCATCTCACCAAAGCCTCGACGGACTCCAACGACCTGAACTCACGAGTATGACCTAGGGAATACGTGCTGAATGCCCAAGAGTCGAGGCGGAAGCATGATCCCGAAAGTCGAAATGTGACGACAAGCCTATTGAGAATAGTCGAATCGCTTTGGGTAGTCGATGTCTAGTAGCCGCAGACGATCTAATTCTCGATTTTATGAGTTTCTGAGTCGGCAGTTGTCACTCTGATAATTCGTCGATTTTATGTGTTTTAAGTGTATTTATCTGTTTATGTGATTTTTGTTGTCACTTCGATCAACACACACGACTCGCATTGCTTTTCTATCTCAATACGCTAACAAGTCACTACAATATCTAGACGACATTATGATATGATATACGATTATACTATACTACTCGATGTGTTATACGCGACCGATATATACGAACGACACGCGAGCTTTGAATGATAGGTTTCTGTATTCTGGCTGCCTCTGTGATTAAATAGGAATGTGCTTCTGTGTTTATGTGTTTCTGTGCTCTACGTGCTTATGTGCTTCTGTGACTACGTGAATCGGTGATTATGTGCTTATGTGTTTATGCGATACATGTTTCGACGTGTTCCTGAGCTTTAGTAAATAGTAGACGTGTGAGGTGAGAATCGATTTTGATGTGTCTGAGACCTACGACGATGTCTGTTGCAGACCATGTCGTCATCCGGACACCGAACCCCACTTACCCGCCAAGAGAAGAGAGACAGACGTCTTGCTGATATCATCGCCAAGCAAGTGGCAAAAGCTGTGAGCGACGTCTATGAAAACGTCAGCAAATCTTCTGAGGAGTCGAGAACTGAAGCTCCCAAAGACGCTACCAAGACTGTTTTCAGCTTCAAACAGTTCAAGGCATGCAGACCAAAGGAATTCACCGGAGAAGATGGCCCAACAGCTATGTTCCAATGGTTTGATTCCATCGAAGTTACTCTGCGCCAAAGCGGCTGTCCAGAAAATCTCCGTACCCTAAACACTACCGGCGTCTTCCAGTCCCGAGCACTAGACTGGTGGACGGCCGAACGAAACAAACGCGGGAATGATGCAGCTTATGAGCTGACATGGAAGGAGCTGAAAGCCATCATGATGGACGAATTCTGCCCTCCCTATGAACGCCAAAAGCTGGAGGACGAGTTTTGGAACATTAAGCAGAAGGATGCAGATAACGCTGCCTTGACCGCTCGCTTTAAACAGCTCAACATCATTTGTCCCGATCAAGTCAAGACGTCAGACATGGCCATCAAGAAGTACATTCGAGCTCTACCCGATTGTGTTACTGACTTTGTTCATGCCGCCAAGACATCATCAATTGAGGAGACTTACTTGCTTGTCGCGGAGATCAACGACAAGCGAGTAAAAGCTGGTTTTTGGGATAAGCCCTCCAAGTCTCTGCATCAAGCCACCACTGCATCGACCGCTGAAACCGCCACTGCTCAACCATCCAAGTCATCACGCCGCAAAAAGAAGCACAACAACAACAGCTCCAGCAACAAGAACTGTGCTGTCACTACCACTGCTGCTCCTCTGCAAGCCGTACCGGCTCAGCAGCAGTCTCATCATCGACCAACACCAGTTACTCAAACGCCGCCAGCAAAGCATGCTTACACAGGTCCCCACCCGCTCTGCCCGACATGCTCATATCATCATCCGATGGGTCTTGCCTGTCATTTCTGCGCTCATTGCAATCTGTACGGCCATTTTACTGCCAATTGTCGCTATGGTCCTCGTCAAGCCCCAGTTCCAGCCACTACTCATCAAGCTCTACTTCCAGCCCCACAAGGCCAACACGCAGCTCAAGCACCCGCGATCAACGCTCGAGTCTTCTTTGCATGGGGTGACCCTAACCACTTTGCGAACATGTGCCCGAACAGGGTTCTGAAGCAAGAACCCCAGCAGCAGCAGCCTCAGCAGCAACAACAAGAAGCACGCGCCAGAACCTTCAACATTAATGCTCGCCAAGCCCAGGCTGACAACAACGTGGTTAATGGTACGTTCCTTGTGAATGGTATTTATGCATCATGTTTGTTTGATTCTGGAGCTGATAACAGCTTTGTGGCGTTTGAATTCGAGAAGCTCCTTAGTCGTAAGCGTTCTTATATCCCCTCGTCATTCGAAGTTGAAGTCGCTACTGGAAGAACTGTCGCCGTTAATTCTGTTCTCCGTGATTGTACTCTCGAGCTCAACAATCACTTCTTTCCAATCGACCTTATTCCGATGCAGCTCGGAAGTTTTGACATCATAGTAGGCATAGACTTTCTACGCAAAAACCATGCCGAAGTTGTGTGCTTCAGCAAGATGATTCGATTCTCGCTCGCGAATGGTGATTTATTATGTGTGTATGGTGAAACTGCTTCGAAAGGTCTCAAGCTCATGTCATGTGTCTAAGCTAGCAAGTATCTCCGCAAGGAATACAGAGCTTTCTTGGCCAACATCGTAGTAGCGGAGAAGGAAAAGAAAAGGAAGACAGAAATCAGAGACGTCCCAGTGGTCCGTGAATTTCCTCAGGTGTTCCCTGACGATCTTCCCGGATTACCGCCCAGACGTGATATTGATTTCGGCATCGACTCGTGCCATCCGAAATGCGGGAACTCTCGAACCAACTCCAGGAATTACTTGGAAAGGCTTTATTCGCCTGAGCACTTCTCCTTGGGGCGCACCAGTCCTTTTCGTCAAAAAGAAGGATGGGTCGTTCAGGATGTGTATCGACTATCGGGAATTGAATAAGTTGACCATCAAGAACCGATACCCTCTACCTCGCATCCGATTTGTTTGATCAGCTACAAGGTGCTACGTGTTTCTCGAAGATCGATCTATGCTCAGGCTATCATCAATTGCGTATTCAGGAAGAAGATATACCCAAAACCGCTTTTCGCACTCGCTACGGCCACTATGAGTTCATTGTTATGCCTTTTGGTTTAACCAACGCACCCGCGATTTTCATGGATCTGATGAATCGTGTGTGTAAGCCGTATCTCGACTGTTTCGTCATCGTGTTCATCGACGACGTCTTGATTTATTCCAAATCGAAAGCCGAACACGCGCAAAATCTACGTTTGGTTCTCGTGTTACTCCAGGGGAACCAACTCTATGCCGAGTTCTCCAAGTGCGAATTCTGGTTAGAAGAGGTTCAGTTTCTGGGTCACATCATGAATAGTCAAGGTATCCATGTCGACCCTGCGAAGATTGAAGCAGTTAAGAGTTGGATTACGCCAAAGAACCCGTCTGAAGTCTGTTCTTTTCTCGGATTAGCGGGCTATTATCGACGATTTATCGAAGGATTCTCTAAGATCGCTGTGCCGCTTACCGCTCTTACGCATAAAGACAGGTCTTTTGTTTGGGGAACCGAACAAGAGTCTGCTTTCCAAACCCTCAAGCATAAGCTTTGCAATGCTCCTGTTCTCACATTGCCCGATGGGAACGACGGTTTCGTTATCTACTGTGATGCTTCCAACCTTGGCCTTGGTTGTGTCCTCATGCAACGAGACAAGGTTATAGCTTACGCTTCTCGACAGCTCAAAATCCACGAGAAGAACTACACACCCCATGATCTCGAGCTATGTCACACCCCGACCACGTAGAACATACAAAACGTGGCGGAAATGTCGGGGAGTGTTGTAACAGAATCAATTGTTTCAAATCCATGGTAAACGAAGTTTCGTTTTATTAATCAAACATGAATGTTTACATTGTCTTAAACAAGAACCAAAGAATACATAACATAAATTAACTAGTTCTTGTCTCGTTTTAAGTCACTAAGGCACAGGTCCGCCTAAGTATGTCTTGATAAGTCCTATGCATCATCTCCTGA
Source organism: Helianthus annuus (assembly GCF_002127325.2). Lineage (NCBI taxonomy): Eukaryota > Viridiplantae > Streptophyta > Magnoliopsida > Asterales > Asteraceae > Helianthus > Helianthus annuus. The sequence goes on from NC_035436.2 coordinate 141,731,980, forward strand.
AAACACATGTGAAAATAGGTACGTCAACATAAAAATGCCTGTGAGATACATTGGTTTTGTGAAAACGGGATTCATGACTTATGTTTGAGAAAATGTTTAGTCATGAACCTTGTAATTTGCTTTGTCTTGTAAATCGTTTGAAAAACGATAAGATCAGATGATATGTATAAATAAGAGAACACTGTATGGTTAAACGGATAACCATGTAAAATGAGTTTGTAAAACAATGTCTCATGAAAAGTGTGTTATTTGTATAAAATGTCATATGTCTCAAATTGAAATGATTCAAATAACGCTACGATATGTGATACCATACAAACACTTTATATAGGAAGTACCGGCGGCGTATCCACCATGCTTGTATCATATTACACACGCCTCGTTACTTAATCACTTACCCAAACCATCCACCATGTAAGATTGTTCTTGTATAACTCAATTGTTTATTGTGTAAACCATGTCAAATGTCTATGTTCAATGTAAACCACCAAATGTGTATGTCAATGTCAACGTGTTTATGTTCAATGTAAATCATGTAATGTGTATCCCAAAATGTATCATGTATGGTAAGCGAAATGTATCAACTTAAACCATATGTAAAATGCACAAAACAAGTCGTTGAAGTAAAACGTGGTTTAGATCAACGTTATGTTCTGTGGAAAAATGCATGCTCTATTGATATTAACATTTATGCGGTATTGTAAACTATGCATACATCCAAGCCTTGAGACTGCGGCGATAAACCCTTAAACAAATTAAAAGTTTATCTAAGTTATGTATATCGAATTCGGTCATTCCTTCCAATCCTATCAAACCCAGGATTTCAGAAACGGGAGTTGTCAATTCCTATGGTACCACTACCAACTAACGAACGGCGTAGCTAATGTTAATGAATGTATTGTCCCATGTTAAACAAACCAAATGTCATAACAAAATGAAGGCATGTGATGTAAACAATTGTACTAAGTATGCTAAGTAAACATACGAAGCAGAAATGTTTATGTAAATCATTGTGTCCATATGCTGAGTAAACATATGCAACAGAAATGTTCATGTAAATCAATGTGTCCATATGCTGAGTAAACATATGCAACATAAATGTTCATGTAAATCAATGTGTCCATATGCTGAGTAAACATATGCAACAGAAATGTAATGTAAATCAATGTACTAAGTACGCACACAATGGGCATACATAGCATAAAATGTAATGAAATCGTGTACTATAATGTACTAACAACATAGCAGGCATATGATGTGAAAACATGGAAAGCATGAATGTAACAGATAGGCACATGTGTTTCACCCCAAAACAGTTTGGAAAACAGTAAAAGAGGGGTTCAATGTACTCACCTGAGATTGCTTTGAATTCCTTGTGAAATGATTACACAATGCTTTGAGATCACGGGATATCAAACGGCACCTAATAGGTAGCTACATTAATATACCGGACCAAAATCGGAAGGATCGGATAGTATGCGGGTTCGTAAACCAAACGAGTGTGGAGACTCGTGTAATATGGTTTAACAAAGCTTACACACTAAAATGAAACCTAACCTAAGTGCTTGCGACCCATTACGACCCGTTCAGGTAGCTTATGCTACCTTACGCGTCGTTCGCGTAGAACGCGTCTGGAGCGCCTAACATCGTGACCACAAGGTATAACCTCGGAAGGCTATAGCTATGGTCACCTAATGTGTTTGGTCGGATCCTAATGATCGACCAAATAGGTCGGGTTCGAAAGTATAAGCGATGGTTTAGATCGCTTACCTTACGACCCTATATAAACAATATACTAAAAGTGACGAGCTAAGCATGTTAGGACATGCTTAACTAGTTTAGAAAACAGGTTTGACATCAAAACAAACGGTTTTGATGCCCACGAGTAGTTTGGTTACAAAATACGCAAGAAATGCGCATCTTGGCCGAAACTACGACTCGTCACTGAGCCTATATAACGTGGTAATCAGTAGGCATAGTCACTACGGACTATAACCATCGTGATCACGCTCACGTTATGAAGTTCTATGAACTTCGTGTTGACCATAGGCTGGTCAACGCAGAAAGTCAACAAAACGTTGACTTTCGGACTCGAAAAGCGAATAAAAGAACGAAAGAATACTTACAGAGGGTCCCCGAATGCTAATCTAGATCAAAGTGCTCAGGTATGAAGCAATGGCATCAACTTAGAGCATTTGGATCAGATTGTGTGGGTTTTTGGCAACAAGGGGGGGGGTATTTATAGGAAAAGTGGAACCGTTAGGATCGTTTCTCGAATAACGTGCCACGATCTTGTGCGTACATGTGTCACAATGTTGTGGTAAGTCAGAAAATGGCCCTTGGCTCTTGATTGGGTGAAAGGGCATTGCCCCTTGATCGAACGAAAGGCCAACTGCATTAAATGCATACATTGAATCTGTCTGACAGTCCCACGCGGCCCGCCTCAATATGCAGGCCAAACTCACGCGGGCCGCCTGGCCCCGTCTGATCTGCACATATTTGCAGAATTGGCAGTTTGGTCCCTGTTGCGTATTTAAGCCATTTCCGACACTTCTAAGGCCCGTAAAGCCATCTTTAAGGCCCTAAAATGATGACTAAACATTGTGGACATGAAACATGCTCAAAAATGTTCCGGATGTTGGTTCGTTTGGCCGTACGATCGCGATGTTCGCTTAATTACGACGGAATGCGCATAAGCGCGAAAGACGATCCAAATGACGCGACGAATGGATTTTTCTCATGCCAAACACTAAGGCATAATATTATAATGCTTACATCAATTTTTGGATGTCCGGATGTATTCAGAACGTAAGTTATGCGCGAAAGTGCAAACTATGCACTTTTTGACACTTTTAGTCCCTGAATGATCCAAAAGTTTGTTTTAGCATACCAAACCCCTCAAAGCCTATTTCTAAGATATGTAAATGATATTTATGGTATGTTTAACTTATGGACATGTTCCGGAATGTTTGTTACAGTTCAAATTGGCATACTTTCGCAGTTTGTCAAGTTTAGTCCCTGTAAGCGAATTAACTTGTTTTTGCCATACCAATGCCTTCAAAACTTATTTCTAAGTTATGTAAAGGTTATTTAAGGTATGTTGAGTATATGTTGATGTTCCGGAGTATTTGTCGCATTAAACTGAGTACGTTTACGCACCAGTTTGCGTATAATTCCCCAGAAATCGATGCAGAGCTTGAAATCGAACAAGAGTTGATATGTGCAAACGATACACATATTTATACAAGTCCAAAGTATGAAATACAATATTTCTTTGGTTTGGCATTTGTTTGATGGTTGAAGTGACACAGGTGTCACAAGCTAGGCGCGGTTGTCTTTGCATTAAAGATATGGCGACACTATCTATATGGTACCAAGTGTACGATCTTCACCGATCATAGGAGTTTACAACACATTTTTAATCAGAGAGAACTCAACATGCGTCAACGCCGATGGGTAGAACTCCTCAACGATTACGACTGCGAGATTCGTTATCACCCAGGCAAGGCAAATGTCGTTGCCGACGCACTCAGCAGACGGAGTTATTTGCTCAGTATTCGTAATACCCAAGCCCAACACGATCTCGAAACCCTCATCCGCGAAGCCCAACATGCTTGCTTTAATGAACGCACCTTGAAGAAGGAGAGGATCTATCACGATGGAGCTCAGCTTGTAAGCAAATCGAATGGGATCTTCTATTGTCTGGACCGAATTTGGATCCCTAGGCGGACCGAATTACGAAAGATTTTAATGGATGAAGCCGTCAAATCCCGGTATTCTATTCATCCCGGTGCCGATAAAATGTACAAGGATCTTTGTTACAAGTACTGGTGGCCGGGTATGAAAAGGGATATCGCTCTCTATGTCGGAAGATGCCTAACTTGTGCAAGGGTCAAGGCTGAACATCAAAGACCCTCTGGCTTACTCGAACAACCGCCAATTCCTATATCGAAGTGGGAGAGTATAGCTATGGATTTCATAACCAAGCTTCCACCCACGTCATCAGGTCACGACATCATTTGGGTTATAGTCGATCGTTTGACCAAATCAGCCCACTTTTTGCCAACACGAGAAGACTACAAGGTGGAACGATTAGCCCGAATCTACACCGACGAGATCATTTGTAATCATGGTACGCCTCGTTACATCATCTCTGACCGTGACCCCGCTCGGTTTACCTCGCGATTGTGGGAAACGTTTCAAGCAGCGCTCGTTACGTCGCTTAACTTAAGTACTGCATTCCATCCTCAAACCGACGGACAGACTGAAAGAACGATCCATACTCTTGAAGACATGCTTTATGCGTGTGTCATAGACTTCGGTGGTAATTGCAACAAATACCTGCCATTAGTCGAATTCTCGTACAACAACAGTTATCATGCCAGCATCCAGATGGCACCATTCGAGGCTTTATATGGAAGAAGATGTCGATCGCCTATTGTATGGCACGAGTCCGGTTACTCGCAATTAATCGTGAAATCATCGAAATCTTACTTTTAACCATGAAATCATCAAAATTCAAGTGTTCAAGGATGATGTCATCATGGTGTTCTTGAAGAACTTCATGTCTTGGCTTCAATCCACCAAGAATAACTTGGATCTAGCCGATTTCCACATAAATAAACAAGGATCTATCATAGATCTAAACATTTACACAGTGAAAAGGATTCAAAGAATGTTTTCCAACTTTCTTTCAACTCTTTTACACTCAATGCCTTCAAACACGTAGAAACGGAGTTTGAACCGACTCACTTATCATCCTAGTAGTTATGCGGTTCAAGATTCGGGTTCTATCCATGAGATTCACCGACTTCGGGTTAAATGTTAAACTCCGTTCCGAACAGCTCACCAGCCAGATTTGGGTGATTCCTGTCCGAGCAGGAGAAACAAGTAAGAACGAGGATTCTGTGGTTCAACTCGTTGTCAAAGTGCCTCGATATAACGTCAAATAATCAAAACAGCCAAGTGTTAGACGAACCGGCCGGCCAGGTCAGAAAGCTGACCGATCGGGCTGGCTGTCCGAACGGACAGCCCAGCCGATCGGATAAGCCAGCCGATCGACCAGGCCAACCGATCGGCTAGCACATGGCCCCACACTTTAACAAATTCAAGAAGTCTAGTATTGAACGAAGTGATGTTCGATCGGACTACGGTCTGATTTGAATTACTCTTCGGATCATGAGAAACTATGCTTCAACAACTTAATCTATTTTGAACTTGATCAACACGTTGGAGTGCCACCGATCGGTCGAGTCGTCCGACCAGGTGACACCCTGATAAGAACTGTTGTGGAAGTACCTAATCGATCGGTTAAGCCGGCCGATCGAACGGTCCGTTCGATCGATCGACCTGAAAGGTAAGGATACTACAATGTTTTCAAATACTACAACGAAAACCTCAAAAGGTTAAGCCATCATACACAAACACATCCTTCTCAAAGGAAGAAACAATCCACTCGAACAGTCCATCCGATCGGCCTACCGACCGACCGGACAGACTGTCTGAACGGACTGGTTAACCGAACGATCAAGCCTTCCGATCGGACCTACCTCCCGATCGACCAGGCTGTCCGACCCACCGACACTTGTTTACGTTTTACGCGTTGCTTATCGTTGTGCTATCGAACTATTCAGGCTAACCCTACTCTCAAGTGCTCCCTTCAATCCATCAATCACTGTGAGTATACTCGAACCCTTTTTGCTTTAGCACTTTTGGGTGTTACATACGTTACTTATTCTAAATCACAATCGAACACACTACTCATTTATTTCAAGTGCTAACCTATACCGCATGTATTACGTGACTAAATGAATGCTTGTTGTTATGTTTACACGTGGAATGTTGTCTACCTACCTTAACGACGATAGTACTATAGTTTGTACTCAGCACCCGTTCACACGGGGGTTGTTAAGGACAATTACTTGCATGGATTGCGGTGGTAATCATGTATTGCGAACTGCCTCGGGCAGTCAACCCGCAATCATTGATATCGATAGATCCATGTCGATAATTAACATGCTTCGTTTTCCTCTGTGTACGTGCTGGTTATGCGTAAACTATTTCGAACTCTATTATGCTATTATCAAACTTGTATGCTCACCTTTACATTTTATGTATTGACTTTATTTTAATTTATGTGACATGCAATTAGGATGCTTATCTGCTAGGAAGGAGAGCTTAGAATAAGCGTCTAGAGCATAGTTGTCTGTAGATCTTGCAGATCGAGTCTCTAGAAGCATTTGAACAATTTTTATATTTAAATCTGAGTTGTCGGAACAGAATATTTGGCCTGATGTTATCTGTAATAATTTGTTTACTATTTAAGGTATGGTATGGGACGTATTATATAAACTGAATGGTAGTAATAATTGTTATGGAAACTTCTGGACAATCTGTTTCGCTCAGTGCCATGCCCCGATGATTCCGCCATCGGTTGGGGTGTGACACCAGTTGTTTAAGAAAAGTGCAACCACTACTAAGATTGAAGCTACTGCAGAATTTCGGGACGAAATTCCAAACCAACGGGGAGATGATGTGACACCCTAGGAAAACCAGGAAACCAACGCAACATAACTAGCTTCCTCAGTAACCACGTGCTAAATTTCGGGACGAAATTTTCTTAACAGGGGGAGAATGTGACAACCCTCATAATTCCATGTACCCGTACGATTTATTAATGATAATTAAAGTGCTGGATAACTATGCTGAATCACTTAACTGCTTTCTGATTACTGTGTTATACTTACACGTGCTTGTTAACATACTAATAGTGTACAGAAAAGTTACTAAATAGTCCGGTATGCTTTCCTGAGTGTTGAAAATCAAAAATGTTACAAATATATATATATATAGGACACTTTACGGATTAATTAAGCACTTTAATGGAACAGTATCAAACCGAACAACCGGACATTACCTGGAACACTAAAATAATGCTAGAAGCATTATTTGTATTTTTTCTAAGCTAGCTAGGGTCCCCGAACACCCTAACACACTATATACTACACAGCACACCATAAGACACTAACTAAACTTTTGAATTCCAACCAAATCACTAACTAATAGTTGAAACCCAACCCTATACCCCCCCCCCAAACCGGTTGCAAAGAGGCCCCCACCACCTTTAATTTTCTTTAATTATTTAAGGGATATGTCATGTACTAGAGGAGCATATGGACCAAGGGTTAAAGAATGGGTGGAAGACTTGTTAAATACCCTCTAGTTCTTCATAACCATCATATCATCTTCTTCACCTCAACAAACTTTCTCTCCCTTCTCTCCTTGGCTTTGGCCGAACCCAAGCACCACCACCATCATCATCATTTGATCATCTTCCACCATTTCAACACTGAACAAAGGTGCTAGAGGTTGCATAAGGAAGCTAGGAACTTTCGGATCACCAAGGACCTTCTCTATTTGCTATTAACCACCTCATTTCTACTCTTGATCTTCCCTAGCTTAAAAGCTAGTAGTAAGTCTCTTGAATCTTCATTTGCTTCATATTTAGAGTGGTTAATAGTTATTTTATGATGAGAATCCATGAACACTAAAGGATCATGAACAAAGTCTTGAACATAAAGCTAACTTAGTGATGAAATATTGATAAAATGAAGAAGTAATGTTATGAATGATGTTGTCTTGTATTGTTGATGATTCCTTGTTGCTTGTTTGTTGATTACTAGAGATATGATGTTAAACATCATGGTTGAAACTTGTTAGAGTAAGATTAAAAGCTTAAGTTAACAAGTTAGGAGGTGATTAGTGATTTCCATAAAAGAATCACCTCCATGTTTAAGCATGAACTTGGTAACAATATTTTTCATGAAAAAATAGTAAACAAAGTAAGTTGGTGATCGTATGGATCCGAGGTTTACAAATGGTTTTTCCTAAATAAACCAAGAGTAGAAGATGATTTTTGGAAATGTTATGACTTTTTTTAAACCTACATTATTTTAGTAACAAAATAAGTGTAGAAATATTTTTAGAACAAGGAGGTCCAATAAATACACATTTTTGCAAAATGAGTTTACAAGTTGTAAACATCTAAAAAATCCCGAGAATGAGATTTTAACAAAAGTAAACACACTTTGGAGGGTAACTAAACCCACTAAACACCCCACTAAGTTACTACGCGTTTTCACTAAAAACCAAGTTCATGTCATTATGCAAAGTGCATTGTTTTGCACTTGACTAGTGTAATATTGTTTAATAACTTGTTATTGATTGTTGAATGATTTTTGGAAAAGAAAATGATATGCTTATGAGCATGGACACCTCCATTTACAAAGGAAACTCTGGCGAAATTTTCTAAAAATTCCAACACTTAGAAAATATTTTTCTAAACAAGCGTTACAAGTATATTTTATAACTTGTGTTTCGAATATAAACTTCGCCATAATTTTTGGTAACAAAATACAAAGTGTCGAAGGTTGGTTTTTGTAAATAAAAATGAGTAAATATATATATTTAGAATATATATCTTATATTAGAACACTTGTGTGGATACTTGTTTATTTTGTGAGATAGTTGTATTATTTTAGGGTAAAATAATGTAACTTAACAATATAACTTGACATTTGAACTGTGTGGTATGTGATAGAAGTAATGAGTAGATAAACCGTACGTAGGATACGTGTTACGCATGAGAAACTGATTGTTATGTGTACCTTATTAGGACGTGCTTGATTTCCTGATTATTAGAGTAATTAATCTAACCGAGCAAACCAAGGTGAGTTCACACACTTTCTAAGGCATGGGATCCCCGGTGGTTGGGAATGGGTTAAAGAATTTAAAATGGAATCTACATATCCTCCTTGGGTGGGATATGTACGGCCATCCTCCATAGGTAGGATGCCAATATTAATCCTGCATATTCTCCTTGGGTAGAATACGTACGTTCGTCCTCCTTGGGTAGGACAACAACCTTAAAACTTACTAGACAAAACTCTATCATTAAGTCCCTCATCTCATATCGACTTAATCGCCGAGGCCGATGGCGAGCGGGTCATTAGTTAATAGCGCTATTAGGTTTAACAAACCTCACACCTTGCCGTTCGGACGGGCGTGTACTAATGGACTATGGCAAACTGTCAATGGTGATAGACATTGACGTAGGGCACAACTATTGTTTGTCAGTTGTCGATATCTTAACGGTCTAGTAGTTCACATGGGGAAGCCCCCACTAAATATGGTTTGGGAAAAGAGAAATTGGTTAAACATATTTTCAACTATGGGGTAACCCCCATGGCAAGAAAGCCAACTAAACAAAAACTATGTTTTCGGAAACAACTTAAAACCATACAACCAATCGTGAACTCACTCAACTTTGTTGTTGACTCGTTGTTACATGCCTTACAGGTCGCTAGATGCTTATGGAGCTTGCACGAGGAGGAGGTTGTTGTGGAATATGGATTGTTATGTTCCATGCTAAACATTTAATCCTTATGAACTTATTAAACCTACGTTTTGGCCTTTAAACTTATGAACTATGAAACTTATGTTTTAGTTTCACGTATTATGCTTCCGCTGTTAACTTAAGTTGGTTACCTTTAGGTCACCAATTATATTGTGGTTGGTTTTAATTACTTAATTACGTTGTTCGATATAATTGGTGGCTCGATCCTGGTCATGTCACGCCTCCAAGCGGTGATACTCCGCATGGTGGATTTTGGGGGTGTGACAACGTGTCACAGTGGTGATATGTGTTGCGCATTCTACAACTCGCAGTCATGTCTATGCATATTTCATTTTCGATGTGTGTTACGCATTCTACAACTCGCAGTCATGTCTGTGCATATTTCATTGTCGATAACTTGCTAAGCTTCACTTTACAACATGTTACATGTTGGTTATGCGTAAACCGCTTTTCGCTACCTACTATACTATTAAACTTGTATGCTCACCTTTACACTATGTGTATTGACCTTTATTTTAACTTATGTGACAGGTGTTTAGGATTTTGTGCTATGCTAGCTTTTGTGGAATCAAGCTAGGGGAGTCTAGAAACATCACTTAATAATTTATGAGTTGTCGGAACAGTTTTTATCTGTCTTCGAGAACAATTTGTCTGTAATAACTTTGTTACTTTATGCGTTACGGTATGGGACGTAATGATTAAACATTTGGTAATTATAGTTGTTATGGAATCTCTTGGAGAATCTGTTTCGCTCAGTGCCTCACCCCGATGTTTCCGCCATCGGTTGGGGTGTGACAGATTGGTATCAGAGCCATAACTATAGGGAATTAGGCAAGACTCGTCCTAGTCTGGTCGATGTCTTAGAAGCGACCTAATCTATAGTCTAAGTACCAACAGACCGCCTTGTGCGAGCCCAGTAGGGGTTCCGCACGAGCTTATTTCTGTTATTCGATCGACTCGCAACCATACTACACTCTATCGACCTTGCCTAAGGTCGAGCACTATCACTTAGCCTTTCCTAAGGCTAGCACCGCACACTATTTTCGAAAATGAACGAATGATTAGATCGAGACTAGGTGTGAAAACCGCAAACTCTCGATTGGATCGCTTGTTCGACGTGCATTTTACTATAAACTCGAGAATTTGCGTTGAATCAGGAGTGAAATCCATACTTCGACACAATTCTCCCTTACTATCTCGTGATTCTATCACCCAAACGGGAACGTAGTCACTAAGTTAGGGGTGAAACCCGAATCTTGATGACTTGTTCCATTCTCTATTTTGGTTTTACAAAACTCTCACCAAAGTCTCGTTGGATTCCAACAACTCGAGGTGCGCGAATAACCAAAAGGATGCGTGCCATTCACCGCAGGCCGATATTAGAGCACAGTCTATAAGGCCAAAGCGTGTACTGGAAGTCCTTCACTTTGGGTAGTCGATGTCTATCAGCCTAGACAACCTATTTTCAATTTTGAACCGCAATCGTTGATTTTATGTGTTTCGATTCTGAGCCTGCAACCGCTGACTCTGTGATTTATTGCTTTTATGTGGAATTTTTATGTATTTTATGTGATTTTATATGTTTATGTGTTTCAATTTTTGGTGATTTATATGCTTTTCGTTGTTCGCTTTGATCAACACGCACCACTCGCATTGCACATTTATCCCAAAATGTTAACGAGTCGCATACTATGTATGTTACTTGCTTACGCTATACTACTCGCTATGCTACTCGATGTGTACTCACTACCCGCACTCGCTACTCTCGAACGCGCTTCGCGAACCTTGAATGATAGGTGAATACATGTAATATATGTAGGTGAATACGTGTAATATATGTATGTGAATACGTGCAAAATATAGTGAACATGTGGTTTCGGTGTGCTTACGTGCTATGTGCTTATATGCTTCTGTGTTTACGTGCTTATGTGGTTATGTACCTATTTGATTCCATGCTTACAAGTGAACGTGTTCCTAAGCTTTATTTAGTAGTAGTGCGTGTGAGGTGAGATTCGATTATATAGTGTTTGAGTCCTATGGCGATGTCTGTTGCAGACAATGTCGTCATTTGGATTGCATACTTCCCGCGCTGCTCGCAGAAATCATGCTGACAAGCGAATCACTTCTCTAGTCGCAAAGCAGATGGCTAAGTTCATTCCATAAATTGTCAGCGAGCTTAATGAAAACGCTAGCAAGTCCTCTGAGGAATCAAGGACTGACTCTCCAAAGGGTACTTTCAGCTTCAAGCAGTTTAAGGCCTATGGCCCAAAAGATTTCACGGGTGAAGACGGACCAAGCGCTATGTTTCAATGCTTCGACTTAATTGAAGTCACGTTACGCCAGAGCGGATGTCCCGATCATCTACGTACTGTCAACGCAACTGGCATTTTCCAATCCAGGGCTCTGGATTGGTCGACCGCCGAAAGAAATAGACGTGGAAACGACGCAGCCTATGGGCTCACTTGGGATGAGTTGAAAGAACTCATGATGAAGGAATTCTGCCCACCCCACGAGCTCCAGAAGCTGGAGAACGAGTTCTGGAACATCAAGCAGGATGGTGGCGATAATGCCGGTCTAACTGCCCGCTTCAAACAGTTGAGTATCATTTGTCCAAGCCAGGTGGCAACACCTGATATGACGATCAAGATGTATATCTGTGCTTTACCGGACTGTGTTGCTGACTTCGTGCAAGCCGCGAAGACAACAACCATCGAAGAGACATACCTACTCACTGCTGAGATTAATGACAAGCGAGTGTTGACTGGTTACTTCAAGAATACCACCAAGAGTCTCCACCAAGCTATCGCTTCTCCCACCGCTGAAACCGCTGCACCGCAAGCTTCCAAGTCTTCTCGCCGCAAACGCAAGAACAACAACAACAGTAGCAAGAATTGTGCAGTAACTGCCACTCCACTCCAAGCTGTCCCTGCTCAACCGCAACCCTAGAACCGCCAAGTAGCAGCACCAGTGACCAATGCACCGCCGGCAAAGTGTGCGTATACTGGTCCACACCCGCTCTGCCCTACTTGTACTTATCATCATCCTGTCTGGATTGCATGCCGATTTTGTGTTCACTGCAACCTGTACGGCCACTTTACTACTAACTACCGTACTGGTCCCCGCCAAGCTCAAGTTCAAGCTCCTGCACCACCAGCTCTCCTTCCTGCTCCACAGGGTCAACAAGAAGCTCCTACACCCGCTACCCACGCAAGAGCATGCTTTGTATGTGGTGATCCCAACCGCTTTGCAAATGTCTGCCCAAACATAGTGGTGAAGCAAGAGCCACAACAACAGCCACAACAACATCAACAGCAGCAGCCAACAGTCCGCGGATGTGCATTCAACATCAACGCTCGCCAGGCTCAAGCAGATAACAACGTGGTTAATGGTACGTTTCATGTCAACGGTATATATGCATCGTGTTTATTTGATACTGGAGCCGATAACTGTTTTGTATCGTTAGAATTCGAAAAGCTCCTAAATCATAAGCGCGTTAATCCCCCTTCATCGTTCGACGTAGAAGTTGCCACTGGAAGAACCGTCACTGTTCGTTATGTTCTCCGTGATTGTATGCTTGAACTCAATAATCACGTCTTCCCTATCGACCTTATCCCGATGCAGCTTGGTTTTTGATATCATAGTAGGCATGGACTTTCTTCATGAAAATCGTGCTGAAGTCCTTTGCTTTAATAAAATGATTTGTTTCTCGCTCGCTAATGGTGATCACCTTTGTATTTATGGCGAAGTCGCATCAAAGAATCTCAAACTCATGTCATGTATCCAAGCGAGCAAATATCTCCACAAGGAATACAAAGCTTTCTTGGCACACATTGTAGTAGCGGAGGAAAAGGAAAAGAAGGCAATGGATAAGGTGCCTGTGGTTCGTGATTTTCCTAAAGTCTTTCCTGATGATTTACCTGGTTTACCCCCGAGTCGTGATATTGATTTCCGAATCGACCTCATTCCTGGAGCTAATCCTGTTACTAAATCTCCCTATCGCCTCGCTCCGTCTGAAATGTGCGAACTCTCAAGCAAACTCCAGGAATTGCTTGACAAAGGCTTCATTCGCCCTAGCACCTCTCCTTGGGGCGCACCAGTTCTTTTCGTCAAAAAGAAGGACGGGTCATTTCGGATGTGCATCAATTATAGGGAACTGAATAAGCTGACTATCAAGAATCGCTATCCCTGCCTCGAATCGATGATTTGTTTGATCAATTGCAACGTGCTACGTGTTTCTCGAAGATCGATTTATGCTTAGGCTATCACCAGTTATGAAGCCAGGAGGAAGATATACCTAAAACCGCTTTCTGCACCCGATACAGCCATTATGAATTCGTCGTAATGCCCTTTGGTTTAACCAACGCACCCACGGTTTTCATGGATTTGATTAATCGCGTGTGTAAACTATTTCTTGACCGTTTCGTCATCGTGTTCATCGATGACATCCTGATCTATTCGAAGTCGAAAGCCGAACACGGGCAGCATCTACGTTTGGTTCTCGAGTTACTCCAAGGGAATCGACTCTATGCCAAATTCTCCAAGTGTGAATTTTGGTTAGAGGAGGTTCAATTCCTCGGTCACATCGTCAATAGCCAGTGTATACACGTCGACCCCGCGAAGATCGAAGCTGTTAAGAGTTGGGTTACACCCAAATCACCGTCCGAAGTTCATTCGTTCCTCGGATTGGCGAGTTACTATCGCCGATTTCTCGAAAATCGCCGTTCCGCTTACTTCTTTGACGCATAAGGACAAGTCTTTTGTTTGGGGAACCGAACAAGAGCAAGCCTTTCAGACTCTGAAACATATGCTCTATAATGCTCCTGTTCTCGCATTACCCGACGGAAATGATGACTTCGTAGTCTATTGTGATGCCTCGAACCTTGGTCTCGGTTGTGTTCTCATGCAACGAGACAAGGTTATCGCGTACGCCTCTCGACAACTCAAGATCCACGAGAAGACCTACACAACCCACGATCTCGAGCTTGGTGCTGTTGTTTTTGCATTAAAGATCTGGCGGCACTACCTTTATGGTACCAAGTGTACGGTCTTCACCGACCATAAAAGCCTGCAGCACATCTTGAATCAAAAGGAACTGAATATGCGCCAACGCCGATGGGTTGAACTTCTCAACGCTTACGATTGTGAGATTCGTTATCACCCGGGCAAAGCAAATGTCATGGCCGATGCTCTAAGTAGACGAAGCTATTTGCATGGCATTCATAATACTCGCGCCCAGCACGACCTCGAAGCCTTGATTCGTGACGCTCAGCACGCCTGCTTCATTGAGAATACCTTGCGAGAGGAAATGAAGAAGTGTGGTGCTGAATCGCACTTTGTCACCAAATCGAACGGTATCTACTACTATTTGGATCGCATCTAGATTCCAAGTCGCAATAACCTTCAAGATATATTGTTGACTGAAGCGCACAAGTCTCGATATTCCATTCATCCCGGTGCCGACAAAATGTACCATGACCTTCGTCTTCGGTATTGGTGGCCTGGAATGAAGAAGGATATCGCTATCTATGTTTCGAAGTGCCTGACTTGTTCGAAAGTCAAGGCCGAGCAACAAAGACCCTCTTGCTTACTCGTGCAACCCGAGATCCCGATGTAGAAATGGGATAGTATAGCTATGGACTTTATAACGAAACTCCCGCGAACGCCCTCAGGTCACGATAGCATCTGGGTTATTGTTGACCGTTTGACAAAATCTGCTCATTTTCAGCCGATACGAGAGGACTTCAAGGTAGAACGATTAGCACAGATCTACACCGACGAAATTATCTGTCGACACGGGACGTCTCGTGATATCATCTCTGACCGCGATGGTCGGTTTACCTCGCGTCTTTGGGAAACGTTTCAATCTGCTCTCGGTACAACTCTTAATCTAAGTGCCGCTTTCCATCCCCAAACTGACAGTCAGACTGAAAGAACGATTTATACCCCTAAAGACATGCTTCGCTCGTGTGTCATAGGTTTCAGTGGTAATTGGGACGTGCACTTACCTTTGGTCGAATTCTTGTACAATAAAAGTTGTCATTCTAGCATTCAAATGGCACTATTTGAGGCACTATACGGAAGAAAATGCCGATCGCCTATTGTGTGGCACGAGATCGGAGATGCGCAAATTACCGGTCCTGAGCTGCTGCAAGAAACGACTGACAAAATCCTCCAAATTCGAGACAACCTACTGAAAGCTCGGAGTCGTCAGAAAATTTACGCTGATAGACGCCGCAAGCCCCTTGAATTTAACGTTGGCGATCACGTACTCCTAAAGGTTTCACCTTGGAAGGGGGTGATCAGATTCAGCAAGAAAGGAAAGCTCGCGCCTCGATATGTTGAACCCTTTAAAATTCTGGAAAGGATTAGAAAAGTGGCCTACAGACTCGAACTACTGGAGGAACTTAGCAACGTCCACCCAACTTTCCATGTTTTGAACCTCAAAAAGTGTCTGGCTGAGCAGAATTTA
Source organism: Helianthus annuus (assembly GCF_002127325.2). Taxonomy (NCBI): domain Eukaryota; kingdom Viridiplantae; phylum Streptophyta; class Magnoliopsida; order Asterales; family Asteraceae; genus Helianthus; species Helianthus annuus. Next base: position 141,747,864 of record NC_035436.2, read on the forward strand.
CATGTGCCACTTGAGGATCTACAAGTGGGCAAAACATTACACTTTGTGAAAAGCCTGTCGAGATCATGGATCGAGAAACCAATAAGCTCAGACGCTCACGCATTCCCATTGTGAAGGTTCGTTGGGAAGCCAAACGCGGCACAGAGTTCAACTGGGAACTCGAAAGTGACATGAAGGCCAAGTATCCACAGCTATTCGTTACGCCTGCATCCTAATTTCGGGACGAAATTCCCTAAAGTAGGGGAGGCTGTAACAACTCGCATCTTTGAAGTCAAAGTCAAAGTTAAAGGAAGAAAAGATTGCTAATTCGATCTGTCATTCCTTGCTTAATTATTGATTATACTCTTTGACTTGTTAATCGATACTTTAATTTGCGTACCTTAGTTGTATTATGTGGAGTAAATGCAATAATCACAGTTTAATCGCTAATTTACTTAAAGCTAATCTCATTTCTATTGCATCGCAACTTGAATCGCATGTTCTGGATATAATTTTACGTGTGTGTGCTTTTAAGTGTTACTTGTGCATGTTTATTATATGTTTGAGGTGTTAATCGCAAACGCAATTGCAACTCTATCGCAACGCAATCTCATCGCGAACTGGAAACGCATGTTTATTTATGTTGTTGTATGTTAGTTATGTTATTTGTGTAAATATTATTTAAGATTATCACATCGCTTATCCGACACTCGCTTAAACGCATCGCAACGCTCAACGCACGAAACGAAACATCGAAATCTAACTCACTCAAACCATCCAATCGAAGGACCATTCGATCGAATGGTCATCCGTCCGGATCAGATGGCCATCCGATCGGAAGGCCCTCCGATCAAATCACTTACACCGCCTCACTCTCCTCTCACCTATAAATACCGCCTGTCACATCATTGTTCATGTGATGTGACAGCTCTCGTTCGACCAGCATGCTCTTGGCCCTTTTTCTCTCGATTCCTCGCGATTCTTGTAAGTCTTCAACCCAAATCTTGTACTTCCATCATCTACACACACTTCTTCATCATTTTCACCAACAAATCTTAACTTTTCACCATGAAATCGGCTGATTTGGGGTGTTCTAGGATGATGTCATCATGGGTTCTCAAGAACTTCAAAGTGTGACCTCATTTCACCAAGAACAACTCCGATCTAAGAGATTTCAACATTATTAAACGCTGATTTCGTCATAATCTAAACATTTTCCAACTGATTTCCACTCTTCTTCAATGTTCATAACTTTTCACCTAAAACCGATAGAATCCGACCTCGTTCAGGCCTTCTACTCATTCTCTAGTGAAGTGTCAGTCTGAGAACGAGTTTCTATCAAATAGACAACCGACTCAACGGGTTGAACATGAACAACCATCAAGAACGCTTAACTGATCGGACGGGGTGATTCCCATCCGATCGGATGACTTGGGCTTGGTGGGGTTTCCGTTGTTTGAAACGTAGTCATACCGTCTCGGTCAAACCGCAAACTTTCTAAACTTAGCAAAATTTTACAAGTTACAAAACGAACAGGTTACCAAACGGATTGCCGTCTGATCGGATAGCCATCCGATCGAACAACAATCCGATCGGACGGGGGTTGTTAAGGGTTTTACTTCACATGTCACAGTGGTGATATATGTTGCGCATTCTACAACTCGCAGTCATGTCTGTGCATATTTCATTGTCGATAACTTGCTAAGCTTCACTTTTCAACATGTTACATGCTGGTTATGCGTAAACCGCTTTTCGCTACCTACTATACTATTAAACTTGTATGCTCACCTTTACACTATGTGTATTGACCTCTATTTTAACGTATGTGACAGGTGTTTAGGATGTTGTGCTATGCTAGCTCTTGTGGAATCAAGCTAGGGGAATCTAGAAACATCACTTAATAATTTATGAGTTGTTGGAACAGTTTTTATCTGTCTTTAAGAACAATTTGTCTGTAATAACTTTGTTACTTTATGCGTTACGGGATGGGACGTAATGATTAAACATTTGGTAATTTTAGTTGTTATGGAATCTCTTGGACCATCTGTTTCGCACAGTGCCTCACCCTGATGTTTCCGCCATCGGTTGGGGTGTGACATGGGTTGTCTAAACCATTTCAAAACAGAAATTTTAGAGGGTGTTTGCACCTCTAGACTCATAAGAATCAACCATACACAAGCTCTCACACCATGGACTTGATTAGAGGCAAGGTAGGTACAAGATTGTAACATGTTCATAAAGATTAAATAAAAGTTCTTCCAAAACAAAAAAGTTTGGACCTCAAAATAGTGATGTTCCACCTTAGTTTACCATGGTAAACTTGTGGAAACACTCCTAGAGGTGTTCCAAGTTTTGTGGTGGAAGAGGAGATGAGAAAAGATGAAGAAAGGTGAGTTTGACTCACTTTTAGCACTTAGATAATTCTGCCAAGAAATCAGAATGATTAGGGAGTGATTAAGTGTTTGGAAAGTGAAAATGAGGTGTAGGAGGCTTATATTTATAACGGGGTTGATTTGGGTTAGAGTTAAATGAGTTAGAAGGTGATTGAGGGTGAAAAAGGTGATCAAAATGGACCAACCCGCGAGCTGGCTACGTGCTGCTGCGGATTGATCCCTCCGGAGCGTCGCGGGGGAAGACTAAGATCCTCCTGTGTGTCGTCTGGGAGTCCTATCAGCAAATTTCCATTTTTGGCCCCTGAACTTTGTAATTAGGTTATTTTATGTCGTAAACTTGCATTTTAACCCGTTTTTAGGTATTTAAAGTGTAATAAAGTATAGTATGAGTGTATGCAAGTGTAATTTGAGTGTCTGAATGTATGTATGAGTGTTAGTATGTATAACAAGTGACGGTTTGCAAGTAAACATGTATTTAAATGGTTGACTGTAAGTATGACATGTATGTATAAAATAAGAATTTCATTATGATCGAGATCTCGGATTACAAAGTTGGAAATGAAATACGAACATGATAAGAATACAATTTTCCATGAATAGAAATACGATCACACTTTCTAAACAAGGAAAGTACAAAATGCGAAGCGTTACAGTCTCCGCTACTTTAGGAAATTTCGTTCTGAAATTTATTCAAGAGGAAGACTTTGGAAAAAAGGCATTTTGGCTAAAATCGCAATTTTGAAGTTTAAAGTCTATAAGGAGTCTATGTATAGGCATGTTAGAATTGTGACAACTCTCTCAAAACCAGGTATCCGTACGACTTAATTAATTATTAATTATTGCCTAATCACTGTGCTTTACTGAGTTTGCTGATAAACTGCTACTTGATTGTTGATACTTGTACATATCTGCATCATACTTTGATATTCCTGTCACTACACTACTTATTTGCTGAACCTTAGTGACAAACATGATGCACAAAAGCACAGTAGCATTGAACGGATAACCTATTAAACATGCTGGTATAGCCAGCATCAGGCAAACACTGCCTCTAAAGGCCTGAATGAGCCAGAATTATGTTACTACACCCATAGTGTGTGTAGGGATACAAGGGTTGTATGATTACGTCTCTAGGAATAAGATATAGAGATTTGGATGTGCCTAAAACATACTTTAAGCACGAAACACAGCACTTTTATCAACACACTAGCTTCAAGCTAATTAATAAAGTGCCAAAATATGAGGAATTATTCCCGACACTTTGCAGAATAAATTGTGTCGCTAAAAATATTATTTATGACGCTTAACGGATATCTTAAGCACTTTAACGGATTACTATCCAACCGAACAACCGGACAATACCCGGAACATAAAAATATTGTCAAAATTAATATTGGTACTTTTCTGAGCCAGTTAGGGTCCCTGATTACCCTAACACCCGCTTTTTAATGCATTTAACAACTAACGGGGTTAGACTTTTAAGTAACACACTTAACATAACTGAACCGTAACTGAACGATTGAAAACGAACCGGATGCCATTACATCCTAATGGAATCGGCCAAGGTGATGTGACACGAGAGTACGTCCTTTATTATATTTAATTAGATTACGCGAAGAACGAGGCACTTTTCTCTATAAATACCCTCCACTCTCTCTCTCACACATAACACACACACACAAGAAAATCTCTCTCTCTCCCTTGCTCTCCCTCTCGGCCGAACACTAGCACCACCACCCATCCGTTTTTCGGTTCAAGTCTTGACATTCCAAGTATACTCAAGTGTTGGTGGTTACGTACAACGGAGCTCGGAACAAACGGAACTCGGAGGACCTCTACCGTTTGCTATTATCCACGCAATTTTCGACTAGTTTCTTCCCTAGCCCCGAGCTAGAGGTATAACGTTTAAAACTCATTTTTAGTCATGTCTAAAGTGGTTAAAAGGATATTTGTCGGTTGAATGTCGGTAACCCGCTTAATGGAACTTTAAAGTTTACTAAAACGTGTATATCGTTGGATAAAAGCTCAAAATGCGTGTAAATGTCGTAGTATTTGAATATGTTGGTTAATATGGCCCGATCTATGATGTGGTGGCTCTCATCATCGTTTAACCCGACTTTGTTAGGATCACGTATCTTGACATACACTTGTTTCTTTGGTACAAGGGTTAAAAGGTGAAACTCCACCACACGGGAAACATGAACTTGTGTAAAAATGTTTTAATGTGAAAAATAGTATTTAAAACAAGCCGATCTACGTATGTACAAGTGGTATATTCGTAGGACCGGGTGTCGAGAAAATCATGTTTTTATAAAAATGGATAAAGTGTTAACAAATACGATTTCTATAAACTACAAGTGTAGAAACACTTGTAGAATAAAAGATCCGACAAAATAACAATGTTTACAAAAAATTGTCGGGAAGTTGTAAGAAGTGATTTGTTCCAAAAAAACGAGGTTTTTGCAAGACTAAGCTATGTTATGAATAGATCCACTAAAAATAACGAGATCTACACCGTAGTTTTTGTAAAAACTACAAGTTCATGAAAACGATGCAATTTTACTAACTAATCTTCTATTTGAAGTGTTGAAAATTGATTCGGTTGATTTGATAAATTGTTGAGATGATTTGTAAAAGAAAATGATACGCTTGAAAGCGTGGCCACCTCCAGTTACAGGGGAAACTCTGGCGAAATTTTCTAAAAATCTAACACTTAGAATTATTTACAAGTGTTAGACTACTTTGACATGTTTTCAAATATATTTCGCCACAACTTTATTTATAAATAATCGGAGGTGGGATTTTTTTTTTTTTCACAAAACTAAGCGTGATAAGCATATTATTCGGTAAATATATTTTGCCACCTCAGTGTTTGTGATTATTTTGTGAAAATGTATAAATATTATTTTTAGAGTAAAAATAATATTTACTAACCTTGTCAAGCCCGAAATAATACAAACGCTTATACGTCAAGAATATGAGTTACAACGGTAATTATCATTACCACTTAATCGCCAAAACATAACTTACGCTTTATTCGGAAATACTCATAAGCGCGTGTGTTGTCAATACATTATTTTGGGAAAATATTATGTGGAAAAGGAAATATTTTATTTTTGAGAAAAATAAATATATCTTGAAATTAGAAATAAAATATATTAAGTGGGACTTAATAAAATGATACAAGTGTACATGTATTTAAATCCCCCATCCTTGGGAAGGAGAATGCGTATCAAAAATATACACGGAACGGTTGTCTAACTGTTTCCAAAAATGTAAACTATGAAGCTAAAGCACGGCCATCCGTCTAATAGAATTAGCATATGTAGGTCGTTGCACAGCACTTGGATATTGGATTGCTTGATTTTGTGACGCGTTCACTGTGAGTTCATGTCCCCCTTTTTCTCTTAACTGTTTTCAGTTTTATAAACTGCGGGGGTGAAATACATGTTACAATGATTATGGATATGTTATACATGGTATGGTTAGCATAAGGAGGGTTATTCTTAGATCATGTGAGTGGGTAGGCAGAAACTTGAGGCCATTAATCCTCGTTGAGGACCGAGGGACAGGAGCGGTAGATCTATCTGGGTGTAGCGAGCCCAGCCCCAGGTCCAGCTGAACGGACCTCGGGGTGACTTAGTGCCCGACGCATAAATCCGCTAGGTTTGAGTCATCCCTACTTGCACTTCACACATATCAGTGGACTTGCAACCCATTGGTGATCTCTTTTATTTCCTTATTTGCTACATACCAGGGTTTTTGATAAAGATAAAGGTTTAATTACTCATTTTCGCATGAACTCGCTCAACATTATTGTTGATTTTCAACTTACATGTATTTCAGGGAATTAAGGATCTGGCACGGTTTAGCAGGATTTCCCGCTGCATTTAGACTCAGAGTCATCCGGGTTCAAGGCTTATGGCTCTTTCCTGGACAAGCCATAGCCCCTGAACCATGTTTATTTTTGCATTATGGTAGCGGTTGTACTGTTTAAGACAAGTAATGGTTGTTGGGTGTTTACCCATTTAGACAATGTTTGACAATTTTATTTTCAATGGATGACTTTGCATGATTTTAAATTCATATAGCTTGTTATGATTAAGCTATGGTATTAAGAAGTCACACCAAATTAACCACGCTTCCGCAAAGCCAGGGTGTGACAGCTTGGTATCAGAGCTCTGATCATAGCGAACTAGGGTTCATTTTGAGTCTAGACTATGATCACTAGGGCTCTCACGAAAATGTTTTTCAGCATACCACTTAAGTCCAGATCCAAAACTTTTTACAAACAAATGTTGAGCACATTTCATTTATTCATTATTAGGCTCAGTCCTGAAGACTGAGGCTCGGTCTTGGAGGCCGAGGCTCGATCTTAGAGATCGAGGTAGATGTTATTTATGTTAGGCTCAGTCTTGGAGGCTGAGGCTCGGTCTTGGAGGCCGAGGCTCGATCTTAGAGATCGAGGTAGATGTTTGTTGTTTTAGGCTCGGTCTTGGAGGCCGAGGCTCGATCTAAGAGGTCGAGGTGGATGATAGAGCAGTCTAGGAGACTGGGAGGCTAGTGGGACTAGGAGGATTATTTGATTGTTTATTGTTGACTTACATGTTTTTATGAATATATGATTGATTATTATACGTATGTGTGTTTGTCATGCTTTCATCATGTACTAGAAAGATGGACGCTACGAATCCCATGATCATAGTATCAGACGACATAGCTTCATCGGAGCACGAGGTGTACATTTCCGATACTACCGGCACAAACAATGACGACTTTCAGCCCTTTTGCGCTGCCTAAAGTCATAGCAGAACCTACTGATGACCATCTTGTTGGGAATTTGCCACTCGTGGTGATCCCTGTTCCTGTACCCCTTGCCGCTTATCCTGTAGTTGATATGCCCCCCGACGTGGCCTCTGATGACGATAGCGATCTACTAGTGGAGGACCCATTCGAGGGCGAGGCCCTATTGCTGCTGGTATCAACCTACTGCTTGCGGACGCTCCTGCAGGGGAGACTTATGCCCATTTCCCTGTCCCAGACTCATTTGAGTTCCTGACATTAGCCTACTCCGTGATGGTTGATCCAGCTGATTTTGAGATGGAGTTTGTTGATCCGGAGCCAGCCGTGGCCCCTGAGCCAGGCGTTGCTCCTAACACCGCATTGGAGCATGACCCTGTTCATGCCAATGCACCCGCTGTTGCTCCTTGATTGATCATCTGCTTGGACGAGAGAAAATTTGGGGTAACTGTGCAAGACAATTTATTATTACGGGGGCCCACGTAATAACGACTTGTAGTGCACAGAAATCCTGGTTGACTCTGCGGGTCAAGCTAATGAAAACCAATATAGCAGGAAATAACTCGAACACGAATGACCAAGGCGATGAAGCCTCGAATTCATTCTACTTCAAGCCACAAGCCATTGGCGAGCCTGTGTGAAGGCTCAGAATTTATTTCCTCACCTACACATTGAATATATCTTCGTGTGAAATTGGGTGACTACATGATGGCTTATGGTGCTATGTATCTCATAGACAAATGAAATGTTGTCTAACCTGCTTCATACCTCTTCGGCAAAAGAGGATGCCACCCAGGCGTGACACAAACACCAGTACGTTGCAAAGGATAGAAGCCGAGCTGGAAAACGCATCTCCCAGGCAATTGCATGACATAAAGCCCTCCGCTTTTAGCACAGCAATGGCACTAGTGGGAGTAACCTTCCAATTATCTGCACCTATGAGCAACTCCTGAACTGCAGGCCTTGAACTGCGACGGAACAGGAGGCGCCATTGCTTTTGTTCGTTGGTCTGAAAAGATTGACTCCATTCTAAGAATGACTAACGGTTCGCCCCAACAGAGTGTCACCCTTACCTCGGAGTCATTTCTGGATGGCACACTCTCAAGGTAGGACCCTCAGGTTCAGGCCCTTAGCACAGATGCTGCTTATGCACTGAGTTGGGACGAGCTCAAGGGAATGATTGAGAAGAAATGTTGTTCTAGGACTGGAACCCAAAAGCTTAAGGTGAAGTTCTGGAATTTGAAAATGGACAGACCAGAGATTTCTTAAAATGGCCAGCAATCGCACGACTTGCCTAGGGTCGTCCCCTACTAAGTCATTATTGTTGTATGACACAGTTATGTACGTGTAAGCTTTACATTGTGGTCTCGATTTGTGGTAATGCAATCGCAGCATTCTCATCATTTGTGATCTATGATCTATGGTTTATGATCTATGACATGAGATGTTATGTGACTGATTTATTGATAACATGAGATGTTATGTGCTGATTATTGTTGAATACATACGTACATTTTATCTGCTACGACCTAACCTATGCGAAACCTCTTTTAGAAGATGCCACCAAGACGCGAAATGCGCATGCCCACCTCAGAGGCACAACTTCAAGAGATAATTGCTGCAGCTATATCACAGCATGAGGCCCTACGCTCTGAACCTAGCAAAGGCACCTCAGAGAATGACGGTTGTTCCTACTGGCACTTCCTCAACTACAAGCCTCCGAAGTTCGACGGCACTGGGGGTGCCATAGCTTTTGTGAAATGGATTGAAAGTATGGAATCCATCTTTCGAATGAGTGGTTGTACGCCAGAACAACAAGTCCCATACGTTACTGAGTTGTTTCAAGATGGAGCTCGATTATGGTGGAATCTTCAGGTTCGAATAATGGGCCTAACTACAGCATACGCGTTAACTTGGGATGAGTTGAAAGGAATAATGCGTAAGAAGTATTGCACCCAAACAGAAACACAATGGATGGAAGGAGAATTCAAGAGTCTGATAATGGAAGGTCCGAAAATGTTGGAATACATGCAAAGACTTCATGATTTGGCACGAGTAGTTCCGTACTTGGTGGAACCAGAATTGAGGAAATTAGGACATTTCATTTGGGATTTGGCACCTCAAGTCCTGAGCTTAATGACAGCATCTACGCCACCAACAACTGTAGCTGCAAGTAAGATGGGCTTGGCACTCGTTACGGAAGCCACTAGACTAGAAAAACTTGCAAACCCTGACAGAGAGACTCAGGTAGAGTCGTCTGGAAAGAACAAAAGGAAGCTTACCGAAGATACCCGAACGAATAATGAGGATCAAAGATCTATTCGAGGTTGTTTTGACTGCGGAGACAAAGGGCATTTCAAGAAAGATTGCCCTAACAACAGACAGGCCAATGATAAGATTTACTTAGAAACTAAATCAAGACGTGCTGGGTGCAAGTATCACCATGAATGTGGATGTTGGAAGCCTAGGTGCGGGAGAAAAGGGCACAACAAGGATGGTTGTGGGATGAAGAGTCCCAGACAAGGAGAAAACCGTAACAACGCCCAAGGTGGAAGCAGGAAAGGAAATGGTCGAGTGTTAGGATGCTTCCATTGTGGGGACAATGGACATCTTAAGAGAGAATGCCCAAAGTTGAAACAAGACCGTGAAAGAACACCCAGCATCGGAGTTTGTGAAGCATGCCAGGATCCAGGCGTGATTACTGGTACGTTCTTTAGCAACCGAAACTTTGGCATCTAGTTTGTTTGATACTAGCGCCGAATATAGCTTTGTATCATTAGAATTTAAGAATATGCTTGGTTTAACCGCTAGTAAATTAAATGTTCCGTACTCGATCGAATTAGCAAATGGAAAGTTAGTAGAAGCTAATGAGGTGATTCGAGGTTGCGTAATCGAGTTGGGAAAGCGCGAGTTCGCTCTAGATCTACCACCAGCCCAGCTGGGAAACTTCGACGCGGTAGTAGGGATGGATTGGTTATCATGTAACAAGGCCGAGATAGTTTGCCATGAGAAGGCCGTTCGCATTCCGACCGAGGATGGTGAGACCATTGTTGTTCATGGAGAGAAGCGTGAGACGCCGTTAAGAATGATTAGCTGCCTGAAAGCAAGAAAGTGTTTGCAGAAAGGATGTGTTGCTTTTCTGGCACACACCGTGGATAAAAAGGTTGCTGAGCCGAAGATCGAAGACATCCCTGTCGTGAGGGAATACCCAGAAGTCTTTCCAGAAGACTTGCCTGGCTTGCCGCCTCAGAGGCAAGTGGAGTTTCGCATCAACCTAGTCCCAGGCGCTGCGCCTGTGGCTAAGGCACCCTATAAACTTGCTCCGTCTGAGATGCAAGAGCTGTCGACACAACTTCAAGAGTTGTTAGACAAGGGTTTTATCCGACCAAGCTTCTCGCCTTGGGGAGCTCCAGTTTTGTTCGTAAAGAAGAAGGACGGTAGTTTCCGTATGTGTATTGACTACAGAGAATTGAACAAGCTGACGATCAAGAATAGGTATCCTTTGCCAAGGATTGATGATCTGTTCGATCAACTTCAAGGTTCAAGTTTCTACTCAAAGATCGATCTTCGGTCTGGCTATCATCAGCTCCGGATACAGGAGGAAAGTATCCCGAAGACAGCCTTCAGAACTCGATGTGGGCACTACGAGTTCCTTGTCATGCCGTTTGGTTTAACAAACGCACCGGCAATGTTCATGGATTTGATGAACCGAGTTTGTAAGCCATACCTGGATAAATTCGTGATTGTATTCATCGACGACATTTTGATTTACTCAAAGACGAGGGCAGAGCACGAGCAACACCTTAGAGCTATTTTAGAGCTACTGAAAAAGGAGCAGTTGTATGCCAAATTCTCTAAGTGTGAGTTTTGGTTGCGAGACGTGCAATTCCTTGGGCACGTGGTAAATGAAGGTGGAATTCATGTGGATCCAACCAAGATCGAGGCGATCAAGAATTGGGAAGCGCCAAAGACGCCAACCGAGATCCGGCAATTCTTGGGTTTGGCTGGCTATTATCGAAGATTTATTGAGGATTTTTCAAAGATCGCTCAGCCATTGACGCTCCTCACGCAAAGGGATAAAAAGTTTGATTGGGGAATCAAACAGGATGAAGCATTTCAGTTGTTGAAGGATAAGCTTTGCAACGCGCCAATCTTAGCTCTACCGGAAGGTACCGACGATTTTGTGGTATACTGCGACGCTTCGCGTCAAGGATTGGGTTGTGTGTTGATGCAACGTCAAAAGGTTATCGCTTACGCATCACGCCAACTGAAAGTGCATGAAAAGAACTATACCACGCATGATTTGGAGCTAGGCGCAGTGGTTTTTGCTTTGAAGATTTGGAGACACTACCTTTACGGGACAAAGTGTACGATCTTTACAGATCACAAAAGCCTCCAGCATATATTCAACCAGAAGGAGTTGAATATGAGGCAAAGGCGATGGGTTGAGTTGCTAAACGATTACGACTGCGAGATCAAGTATCATCCGGGGAAGGCGAATGTGGTCGCCGATGCCCTAAGTCGCAAGGAGAGAATCAAGCCCATAAGGGTTAGGGCTATGGAAATGATTATCCAAACCGATCTTTCCTCGCGCATTCGAGCAGCGCAAAAAGAAGCTCTCAAGGAAGAGAACCTTGAGAAAGAATATCTCCGTGGGATGGAGAAGATATTGGTTCCAAACAAGGAAGGAACGTTATGTTTTGAGAAAAGGATTTGGGTTCCTTTGTTTGGTGATTTAAGAGAGGTTATTTTTGATGAAGCTCACAAGTCACGGTACTCTATCCACCCGGGAGCGGATAAGATGTACCAAGATCTTAAGGATTATTATTGGTGGCCTAGGATGAAAGGCGATGTTGCTATCTACGTGAGCCAATGTTTGACTTGCGCTAAGGTTAAGGCAGAATACCAGAAGCCTTCGGGACTTCTGCAGCAACCAAAAATTCCCCAATGGAAGTGGGAAGAAATATCCATGGATTTTGTTACAAAGTTGCCAAGAACGCCTAAGGGCCATGACACTATCTGGGTGATAGTGGATCGCTTGACGAAATCAGCACACTTCTTGCCGATCCGCGAAAAGGATCATACAAGCAAATTGGCGGAAATTTACATGAGAGAGATTGTCACTCGCCATGGAGTACCTCTCTCGATTATTTCTGATAGAGATGGAAGGTTCGTATCGAGGATATGGCAATCCTTCCAGGAAGCTTTTGGCTCGAAGCTGAATATGAGCACCGCGTTTCACCCGCAGACCGACGGCCAAAGTGAGCGGACGATTCAGACATTGGAAGACATGCTGAGAGCATGTGTGATGGATTTAGGCGGTAGCTGGGATAAGCATTTACCCCTGGTTGAGTTTTCATACAACAACAGCTACTACACCAGTATTGGTGTCGCGCCATTCGAAGCTTTATATGGACGCAAGTGCAGGTCGCCGCTCTGTTGGTCTGACGCAGGTGATAGACAATTGGTAGGTCCCGATGTAGTTCAGGAAACTACAGATAAGATCGCGCAAATCCGAGATCGCATTAGTGCGGCCCGTGATCGCCAGAAGACCTACGCTGATCTGAAGAGGAAACCTCAAGAGTTTGAGGTTGGGGATATGGTTTTGTTGAAAGTATCACCCTGGAAGGGTGTAGCACGCTTTGGGAAGCGTGGGAAGTTGAATCCACGCTACATTGGTCCTTTTAAGGTTTTGGAGAAAATTGGAACAGTAGCATACAAGTTGGATCTACCTGCCGAGCTGAATAACGTTCACGATACATTTCATGTATCCAATCTTAAGAGGAGTCCAACTCAAGTTAACGTTGCCATTCCTACCGACGAAATTCATATTGATGACACGCTCCACTTCGTTGAAGAACCCGTTGAGGTCACGGATTGGAAAGTTAACAAGACCCGCCGGAGCAGTGTCAAGCTCGTCAAAGTTCGCTGGAATGCTAGACATGGTCCTGAATTCACCTGGGAGCGTGAAGACCGGATGAAAGAGAAATACCCCCACCGGTTTCCTAAGAACCCTGCTTCTTCAAGCAGAACCTAAATTTCGGGACGAAATTTATTTAACGGGGGGAGAATGTGACAACTCTCTCAAAACCAGGTATCCGTACGACTTAATTAATTATTAATTATTGCCTAATCACTGTGCTTTACTGAGTTTGCTGATAAACTGCTACTTGATTGTTGATACTTGTACATATCTGCATCATACTTTGATATTCCTGTCACTACACTACTTATTTGCTGAACCTTAGTGACAAACATGATGCACAAAAGCACAGTAGCATTGAACGGATAACCTATTAAACATGCTGGTATAGCCAGCATCAGGCAAACACTGCCTCTAAAGGCCTGAATGAGCCAGAATTATGTTACTACACCCATAGTGTGTGTAGGGATACAAGGGTTGTATGATTACGTCTCTAGGAATAAGATATAGAGATTTGGATGTGCCTAAAACATACTTTAAGCACGAAACACAGCACTTTTATCAACACACTAGCTTCAAGCTAATTAATAAAGTGCCAAAATATGAGGAATTATTCCCGACACTTTGCAGAATAAATTGTGTCGCTAAAAATATTATTTATGACGCTTAACGGATATCTTAAGCACTTTAACGGATTACTATCCAACCGAACAACCGGACAATACCCGGAACATAAAAATATTGTCAAAATTAATATTGGTACTTTTCTGAGCCAGTTAGGGTCCCTGATTACCCTAACACCCGCTTTTTAATGCATTTAACAACTAACGGGGTTAGACTTTTAAGTAACACACTTAACATAACTGAACCGTAACTGAACGATTGAAAACGAACCGGATGCCATTACATCCTAATGGAATCGGCCAAGGTGATGTGACACGAGAGTACGTCCTTTATTATATTTAATTAGATTACGCGAAGAACGAGGCACTTTTCTCTATAAATACCCTCCACTCTCTCTCTCACACATAACACACACACACAAGAAAATCTCTCTCTCTCCCTTGCTCTCCCTCTCGGCCGAACACTAGCACCACCACCCATCCGTTTTTCGGTTCAAGTCTTGACATTCCAAGTATACTCAAGTGTTGGTGGTTACGTACAACGGAGCTCGGAACAAACGGAACGCGGAGGACCTCTACCGTTTGCTATTATCCACGCAATTTTCGACTAGTTTCTTCCCTAGCCCCGAGCTAGAGGTATAACGTTTAAAACTCATTTTTAGTCATGTCTAAAGTGGTTAAAAGGATATTTGTCGGTTGAATGTCGGTAACCCGCTTAATGGAACTTTAAAGTTTACTAAAACGTGTATATCGTTGGATAAAAGCTCAAAATGCGTGTAAATGTCGTAGTATTTGAATATGTTGGTTAATATGGCCCGATCTATGATGCGGTGGCTCTCATCATCGTTTAACCCGACTTTGTTAGGATCACGTATCTTGACATACACTTGTTTCTTTGGTACAAGGGTTAAAAGGTGAAACTCCACCACACGGGAAACATGAACTTGTGTAAAAATGTTTTAATGTGAAAAATAGTATTTAAAACAAGCCGATCTACGTATGTACAAGTGGTATATTCGTAGGACCGGGTGTCGAGAAAATCATGTTTTTATAAAAATGGATAAAGTGTTAACAAATACGATTTCTATAAACTACAAGTGTAGAAACACTTGTAGAATAAAAGATCCGACAAAATAACAATGTTTACAAAAAATTGTCGGGAAGTTGTAAGAAGTGATTTGTTCCAAAAAAACGAGGTTTTTGCAAGACTAAGCTATGTTATGAATAGATCCACTAAAAATAACGAGATCTACACCGTAGTTTTTGTAAAAACTACAAGTTCATGAAAACGATGCAATTTTACTAACTAATCTTCTATTTGAAGTGTTGAAAATTGATTCGGTTGATTTGATAAATTGTTGAGATGATTTGTAAAAGAAAATGATACGCTTGAAAGCGTGGCCACCTCCAGTTACAGGGGAAACTCTGGCGAAATTTTCTAAAAATCTAACACTTAGAATTATTTACAAGTGTTAGACTACTTTGACATGTTTTCAAATATATTTCGCCACAACTTTATTTATAAATAATCGGAGGTGGGATTTTTTTTTTTTTCACAAAACTAAGCGTGATAAGCATATTATTCGGTAAATATATTTTGCCACCTCACTGTTTGTGATTATTTTGTGAAAATGTATAAATATTATTTTTAGAGTAAAAATAATATTTACTAACCTTGTCAAGCCCGAAATAATACAAACGCTTATACGTCAAGAATATGAGTTACAACGGTAATTATCATTACCACTTAATCGCCAAAACATAACTTACGCTTTATTCGGAAATACTCATAAGCGCGTGTGTTGTCAATACATTATTTTGGGAAAATATTATGTGGAAAAGGAAATATTTTATTTTTGAGAAAAATAAATATATCTTGAAATTAGAAATAAAATATATTAAGTGGGACTTAATAAAATGATACAAGTGTACATGTATTTAAATCCCCCATCCTTGGGAAGGAGAATGCGTATCAAAAATATACACGGAACGGTTGTCTAACTGTTTCCAAAAATGTAAACTATGAAGCTAAAGCACGGCCATCCGTCTAATAGAATTAGCATATGTAGGTCGTTGCACAGCACTTGGATATTGGATTGCTTGATTTTGTGACGCGTTCACTGTGAGTTCATGTCCCCCTTTTTCTCTTAACTGTTTTCAGTTTTATAAACTGCGGGGGTGAAATACATGTTACAATGATTATGGATATGTTATACATGGTATGGTTAGCATAAGGAGGGTTATTCTTAGATCATGTGAGTGGGTAGGCAGAAACTTGAGGCCATTAATCCTCGTTGAGGACCGAGGGACAGGAGCGGTAGATCTATCTGGGTGTAGCGAGCCCAGCCCCAGGTCCAGCTGAACGGACCTCGGGGTGACTTAGTGCCCGACGCATAAATCCGCTAGGTTTGAGTCATCCCTACTTGCACTTCACACATATCAGTGGACTTGCAACCCATTGGTGATCTCTTTTATTTCCTTATTTGCTACATACCAGGGTTTTTGATAAAGATAAAGGTTTAATTACTCATTTTCGCATGAACTCGCTCAACATTATTGTTGATTTTCAACTTACATGTATTTCAGGGAATTAAGGATCTGGCACGGTTTAGCAGGATTTCCCGCTGCATTTAGACTCAGAGTCATCCGGGTTCAAGGCTTATGGCTCTTTCCTGGACAAGCCATAGCCCCTGAACCATGTTTATTTTTGCATTATGGTAGCGGTTGTACTGTTTAAGACAAGTAATGGTTGTTGGGTGTTTACCCATTTAGACAATGTTTGACAATTTTATTTTCAATGGATGACTTTGCATGATTTTAAATTCATATAGCTTGTTATGATTAAGCTATGGTATTAAGAAGTCACACCAAATTAACCACGCTTCCGCAAAGCCAGGGTGTGACAAGAATGCATGAAAATTCTTGAGGGATGAAAATGTAGGTTTGTAAAAGTAGTTCGTTTGACTACGGTGATTTGAGGCATCGATCGTAAGTATGAGTAAAACGTGCATGTGTGTGTATAGGCAAAGTGAGTGACCAAGCTTGAATTACTCGATGGATGGAGTGTTTTAAGAAGAGTGTGACCTAAGAAGAAAAAGTTTTAGTGTAAAATAGAATGTATTTTGATAAAATGTGCGGCCCGCACCGTAGGTTGTAAGAAAAGTTTTTTTTTTAATCAGTTCTAAAGCGTACTGGTAAAATTACACGTTTGTAAAAAAAATGTTTATCGATAAGAAACTAGGATGGTAAATATTTATGCATACCTGGCGCGGATCAAAGCAGTGACCCGTCTTCAATACCTTGCAAATTATTTTCACTAGTCATGGCAATATTTGACCGTATAATAAGCTTACCTATAAGTATAACACTTAACAATAACACGCGTTAAATACTACGCTCAAATGGTGATATCATCGCCATTTGACCCGTTCGGTCTTTTATCCATTATTGGTTTATTCTTTAGACAACTACACAAGTCCTAATATCGTTTAACTCACTAACATGTGATTTACTTGTGGTATCACTTATTTGACCCATTATGACTTATGTCATCGGGTCTCCTTTTTACAATCATTTGTTTAATCATTAACATATGCTTTACTCGACCCATTTTGCTTCGCGTCAACAAGTGTTTATACCAAAACCTTATTTTTACTCGCTTGACCCCATTTCAGTTCGCGTCAGCAAGTGTTTTATATCAAAAACTTATTTTTACTCATTTGACATGTTTCGTTTCGCGTCAGCAAGTGTTCTATATCAAAAACTTATTTTTACTCGTTTGACCCGTTTTGGTTCGTGTCAGCAAGTGTTTATATCAAAAACTATATTTTTACTTGTTTGACCCGTTTTGTTTCGCATCAGCAAGTGTTCTATATCAAAACCTTACTTTTACTCGTCTGATCCGTTTTGGTTCGCATCAGCAAGTGTTTTATAGCAAAAACTTATTTCTAATTGTTTAACCCGTTTCGGTTTGCGTCAGCAAGTGTTTATTTCAAAAACTATATTTTTACTCGCTCGACCCATTTCGGTTCGCGTCAACAAGTGTTTTATAGCAAAAACTTATTTTTACTTGTTTGACCCGTTTTAGTTCGCGTCAGCAAGTGTTTATATCAAAAAGTATATTTTTACTCGCTCCACCCATTTCGGTTCGTTCAGCAAGTGTTTTATATCAAAAACTTATTTTGATTCGTTTGACCCGTTTTGGTTTACACCTTAGGGTCCAAATTCTAAAAATCTTTATTCAATCACCAAATTGTGATCTAACATAATCTTTCTCATTTTGACCCGTTTGGTCTTCACCATGGGTCTCGACTTTTACAAGTCATGTTTATTTTCGTCTACTTCATATTTCTTAATTAGTAATTCTATTATAGGAGGTGTACGTTTTACTTACCTTGCTTCCGATCATGCATTCTCCCGTCTTTGACTCGCTTGACTCATTCCTTTTCAAGCTCCCACCTAGCTTGTTGAGAGTCAAACTATCATATAACATCCACAAGACGGTTGGATTACCATCAATACTTTGACCATCACCCTTATGGACTTTTATACCATCTTTCACATTCAATTCTATTACAGGCCACTTTGACTTTTAAAAGTCAAACTGCCAATTAACATATGTGTGCACTAACAAGTTCCATAGAACTCATTTAAGAATTTTATCAAACATTTGGTGCGCATCATCTTTAGGTCATGTTATTAGCTAAATTTCTCAACCAAAACCACCATATTTTTTTCAACTCAACAAGTTTATATGCTTATGAATATCGAGCTAACATAAACTTCCAATTATCACATGCTAATTTATCATTTCTACCAATTAGTTATGGGTTCATCTTTCATGTCAAAACCCATTTCATAGCATGTATGGACACTTAAATTAACTCACTAAATTATTCAAGTATTTTATACATACAAGCAAATATGCTTACTATGAATATCAAAACATCATCAATTTCGTCAAATCATCAAAACCCATTTGATTAACTACTCAAACAATCATCATGTATATCATGTGCTAAATATATCACATTATCAATAACCATGATAATGAAGAACCAGAGCCGTCCCCAAGAACTGTCAAAAAAATTTAGGTCTCGGGCGACAAAAAAAAAAAAAATGGGCCCAAAATTGTGATTGGGGAAATGAATTAAGAAAAGCAAACCCTTGGTGGTAGATTCAAGACTTGATCTTGAGACCTTTAAAATATTTTGAGATGGTTTTTCCACTCCACCACCAACACTTTTTTACATAATGAGTAGATGCACATATTAAATATATAACTAAGTATATATATAAAAGCTCATAGAAATCTTTGGGACCCTTTAAAAATTTGGGCCTCGAGCGACGACATGGGTTGGTCGGCCCAAGAGCCGGCCCTGTGAAGAACACTTCTACTATCTTCAAAACACATAAATTCCATGACTAATTTGCTAAAGCATCTCTTTAGGAATTTCTCTTAACTAGAGAACTCCACCAACGAACAAATTTCAACATACCTTATGTAGATATGACGTAGTATGTGCTAAATCTTCAAACATGCATCAAATCCCCCTTGAATTTTCGTTTTAATTTGCATGATTTTGTATTGATGAGCAAGAACAAGGGTTTGCCCTCCTATTTCTTTCTCTGGTTTGACATACACACATGTGTGTGTGTGTGTTATGTTTCTAATTTCCCACTTTTCAAACGCCATCTTTCCATTTTATGAACTTTAATCCCTCTAGTTTGGTTTTTATTATAAAAGACCATAGTTTACCCAACTTAGTAACACACAACATGTTTTTAACTAGGTTAATATTCATAGTTGCCTACTTCTCGTTAATTATCAACAAACATGATAATTGTATTTACTAAGCTCGAGGATGCTACAACCTGACTTAGATCATGTACCGATAGCCTCGGGCCTTTTATAAACTTTATTCTCAAAAAGGAATTCATTTATATTTTATTTAGCATTAGGTTTATTTAAGTAAATCCTAATGTTTATCGGGTTAGCTTTTACCACTAACGGTATTTTACCACTAACGGTATTTTACCAGATCCCTGGTTAGTTTGGTTTAATTACCAAACGTATTGTTATTATTTTTTTGGGATGTTACACCTCCTCTTGTGTTCCTATACTTTCATTTAGATCAAACATGTCATTAGATCTGCCTCTTTTCTTGGGCCGAAAAATTCCACTATCTACCACCTTGTTTGTAAAATCCTCGTTGGGCTTGGTTCCCTTCTTGACTTTCCTTCTCGGGCGCACCCATGGCACATGTTGTGACTTAACCTCCATACTACACCTCCTGTCACCAGCAAAATTAAAAACATTTTGCCTTGGAACTTGAGTTACGTGAATATTAGACTCCTCATAAAAGCATGGAAAAAAGGAGTCGTCGATTCCTGTCCCCGAGCGTTGTCGTTACCCTCATCATTGTTATTGTTAACCGGAGCCTCGCCTTCGCCGCCTTCTTTCGTCTCCGGCGGGGTCATCATTATGTCGTCACCGATCTCCGACGAATTAAGAACACTGTCATCTACCTTTGTACATGTCTTGCAATTATTGTTTTCCTCTGATAGAAGATCCTACCCATCTCCCTCTTTCAGATAATTTTCTTGATCTTTAAAAAAGTCAGGGAACCACTCACCTCTCTCCCACCGAAAGTCCTTCCTATGGAATCAAAAACTTCGTTTTCTGCTAAGTGTAATGGGACCCATAAATATTCAACCACGCTATTCTCTCCAAGGCTAACGATTGTCCTTTCCAAATTTCCAAATTATAGAACCAGCCGAATCCTAGCTTGCTCGACCTGAACTCGTCTGCTTCCAAGCTTGATTCGAAGACCATTAACACATTCATCCCGCTCAAGTATTTGATAACTATCTTCCTGTACCCTGCTTCTTTAGCTAAAACAAATATCTTTCTTAAAGTCCATAGATCTTTCGCCCTTCTGATAACAGCCCTCTAACGGTATTCTTTAAAGGCCTTAACGCCCGGATAGACAACAACTTCTTTTTCCTTAACCAGGCTCTGTTGAGCACCCGATAACATCCCTGCATACGTATTAGATTTCGACACAAACGTTCGGAACCTCCTGTCATTTGTACCAGTATGTTCCGTATTCCTTTGATACTTCGCTTTTTCAATAGGATTGAAGTTAGCCTTAAAACTTCTAAACTCCCCGTTCTCCTTTGAAAACCTCGCCACGTTGATAATGAGCTTGTAGTTGCCCATCCAAACGTTCTTCAAGTTCATTTCCATATCCACGGGATCGCCGACCCCCTTGAAGCTTGCGAATCCGAAACAGTATCCTCTTCTGTCTCTTTTTCTCGCAATGAAAACTCTGACTACCTTAGCATTGCATCTGTCCAGCAATCTTGACCCAAAAAACTTCATAATACCTGCGTCATCCTTCTGAATCCCACTTGCTCTTCTTGGTTTTGCTTCGAAGTCTTCTTCACCTGTCTGTCTCCTTGGTAGCGGCTGCTCCATCTTTTCTTCATTATGTGCTCCTCCTAACCAGTAAAATTATAAAAAAAAAAAAAAAACTAAGCGGAAACTCCTAAAAAAACTTAAAAACGCATTAACTTTTTTTATATTTTTTATAGTACATCTAGCATTTTTAAAATAAAAAAGATTTTAAAAAATAATTACTATTACACATATGCAACACTAAAAAAACCTAGTCTGGCCACCCACCCACCCCACAACCCCCCCCCCCAAAAAAAAAAAACCTAAACCCATCCCCACAAACCTAAAAGTTAAACACCCCCCCCCCCCCCAAAAAAAAAAAAAAAACTAAACTAAACCCATAACCTAAACCCTAGGCTACGTAGTATTATATATGTGCAATACTATAATAGTAGCATTGAAAAAATAGCGACACGTTAAATATTTTGTTTGTGTCGAAAAAAATATGCTCAGGTATACTCAATGAAAGATAAGAAAATTTGTGATCTTATGCTGCAAGTTTTTTTAAATAATAAACGTATGAAGAAGATAGAGATTGTTTGAAAATTTATATGTTTTTCTTTTCCAATTTTGCTCCTCCATCATTAAAAGTCCTTCCCCTTCATTAAGTAGGAGTTTCCAAGTTTTCTCACTAACTATAAGTTTTAATTGAACCCTCCCTAGTGGCTCATTACTAAAGGTGAAGTCTTTAGGATTTACTAAGGTTTGGGGCTCATAAGTGATAACTAGAGATTAGATCTTGATGAACACCTAGGTAGTGTTTAGTATACAGTACGTAATGAAAGGCGGAATGAAGTGAACCATTATGAGGGAATGAAGAAAATGGTGTTTGCTTGGTCAATCGAATAGATTCACCCACTACATAAGACATTCTATTCCCTCAAAATCATTCCATATGCCCTCAATGTATTTTTTCGATCCATCCCTGTCGACATCACCCACCACCGAAGCCCACCACTGCCGCCACCCACCAGTTGCCATCACCCGCAATCCGCCAACGCCTCTGACACCACCCACCCGCCACTGTTGCCACCCACTGCCGCCGTAACCAACCACCACCAACGCCTACTGCCGCCACCCACAACCGCCACTCGTCGTCACCGCCCACCATTACCACCACCCGCCACCCACAACCCGCCACCGCCGCCACCACCGACCACCACCATTCATGTGACACCCCAAAAAGTACTTAATAATTAAATACCATACACTTAAAATATAAATGAAGATGTGTTAACTTAATTAACATTAGAGAAATAAAGAAACTTGAAGGGTTGATTGTGTTAAAAAGGAAAACATAGTAAATTAAAAATAAAAGAAAACAAAACACACCATACAGTGTTGGTGTGTGCGTATGGGTGTGCGACCAAAAGGGGAAAAGAAAGCAAAACCCTAGTTCTTGTTTATCATCATAAAATCCACCAAATTCAGTTGTGAATCCAAGTGATTTTGATGCATGTGTGATAAATTAGAGCCTACAACATCATCTCATTCTAAGGTATGTCGAAAATCTAGTGTATGTAGAAATAGAGATATCTTGATGAGCTTTATGATGTATAATTGAAATAGGAATTGCTGAATTCTGTGATGAAATTATTGTTTTGGTCAAAAATTACCGAAGTAATTAAGTGATCAAATTAGTTAAGTGAGGTAGTGTGCTAGAAATATGTGTGAAAAATATGTTAGCCAAGTTAATTACAAAAACAGTTTCAGGATACGGCTCAGGAGATAGAGCTATATCTATGATCAAACAATGAGCAAAAAAGTAAAGGTTGACACGTGATGTACGAGGAAATCCCTTGATCAATCTAGATCGCCGGCACAAAACCTCGGGAGCTGATAATCGCAGCTGCCTTATTCTTCTATTACTTCAAACGTCAGGATACAGCGCAGGATGTGGTGCGGATCAACTAAGTGTTTACAAGGTAATTTGAATACAAGTGTTTGTGTATGGTGTTTGCAGTGAGCTAGAGAGCAAAAGTGTTCGAGAGTGTGTGTGAAAGATTGTGTGCCTTAATCTGATCCGCCCCCATCTATTTATAGTAAAAGAAATGCAACAAACTATCCTAAGTAACCGGGATCCGGCGAATATTCCCCACTCGAACGTTGTAGACCTGGTCTTTCGGGTTCAACGTCTCTCACATAACAGATACGCCCGAGTCTTGAGGAGAAGAAGTCCATCTGACCGTTAGTGACTTGTAGCCTCTTACCTGCACGTGAATTATTAAGTTAACACTAGGATATCGCCCGGGATGTTACCAATATCCCGATTCAGTATCCTGATCACAAACAATCAGTCAAAAGCAAGATATTAGTCAGGATATATAGGCTCAGAAAATGGCCCATAACAATTGTCCCCAAATATATCTGTTGGTATACTAATCCAATGGATATATTTCAAAAATTTTATCCCGAAAACTGAGGCAATTAAAATAAAGCGACGTTTGAGATGACTTTGTGCAACTTCCCATGCTTCTTTTACTTTTCACCCCCTATGTCCAGCCTATAATTAGCTGAGATATCTCTCGTTATTATCACTTCTCTCCAAGCAATTTTCAGGTATTCGTCCTCTCTCTCATCCTCTGTTTTCTTTGCATTTCTTGTAATTTGCTTGACACTTCTCATGGCATCACGGACAAGATCTCACTCAAATGAACCGGTCCCAACCCTCGTGAGTCAAAACCTCATACGAGAACCAGAAAAAGAGATCTGCTCCTTCAACAATGCCGATATCGCTGCTCTGAAGGATTCCGGCGCCTTTCCCACCGGAACAGTCATTCGCCCTTTTGATCGGGAGGTCCGATCGGATGCGTCATCAGACGAGTGGGTTTGCTTTTTTGCCTACCCCTTTTCTTTAGGACTCCGGTACCCATTTCCACCCTTCATTTCTCGTTTCTTCGAGCTCACCGGCCTTAGTTATGCCCAAACCATGCCAATGGTCTGGCGAGTTTTGATGGTGCTTGACAAAATCAAATCTCGTCATTGCCCTGACTTGTGTATTGAAGACCTTCCCATAGCATATCGATTGAGATCTCATGGAAATAGCCGTTTTCTCCTGTTTTCCACTTCCAAAAATCCCCTAATCCTTAAAGCCACCAAGAACGAAGATCAGTGGCAATGAAAGTTCTTTTTCGTAAAAAGGGACTCCATTAACGGGGGTTTCGATCTGCCAGTTAGATGGCTAACCAAGGGTAGGATTTAGGGTTTTAGGAACATTCCCAAATACATTCTTAAATGTATTCTGACTGATATCCTAATACTTGTGCAGCGAATTTCAGAGACCTAGCATCCCCAAGTGCAGAATCACAACCCAGGATCAAAGAGATTTACCGACTTCCTGCCGCCGAAAGAACTTTCTCCCTGTGTCTCACAAACTCAAGTCAGAAATCTAGTTCAGAAATGTCTGGTAAGTATAGGTGAGCAAATTGACTATAGGATATAAATGACATAAATTAAACACTTCTCCCTTGACACAGTGCCGGTCATCAACCTTGAAGGCTTCCAACTTGATGAGTTGGATAGTTATTCCAGCCTTGCTCCCATCAAACAAAGAGATTAATCCGAAGCCAGCTGATACCCCAAAGCCCAGTAGCTCAAAGACTACCACCACTCCCAAAGCTCCTCCAACATCCAGGACCCGGGCCTCCAGCTCCCGGAAGAGGAAGGAAGCAGATCATCCTACTACTCCCCATGTATTCCCATTTGAGAATCATGGGTTCGCGGATTCCAGCAAATTCATGACAGGTTTCCTTAACCAGGTTAGTATTCTGGCCTATATCCTGCACCATATGCTAATTACAAATGTTAGTTTAGGCTGATACCTGTTTACCTACCTTACAGGGCCTTGAACGCCTGGTATTCCTCTACGAGGACGCATGTGGCTCGAATGTCATGTTAGAGAGCAAACTGAAGAAGGCTGAGGCTACCATCGCAGATCAAGCAGCAATCGCCACCGCCAAATCGGAACATTATGAAGCCAAGTACAAGGCCATGACTCAAGACCACCAGTCTACCATCCAGAAGATCACCCAAGAGGCTCAAGCTAAGTCCGACGCGGCCCAGGTTCAACATGAGCAAGATATGGCTTCGTACCGGGAGAGCCTTAAGAATTCAGTTGTTATCTCCCTCCTCTAGGCCAGGCTGAAAATGGCTTACGAGGCCAGGGCTTTGGGCTTTGAATGCCCTTCATGGAATATCAAAGCCTGGGAGATGAAATTGAAGGATCTTGGTGACAATCCTGTGGAGCCCCCCTCAAAACCTGTTGCAGAGAAATCCGCTAGGGTGACCGAGAAGGTAGATGAAGCTGGTGCTACAAAGGATGCTGGTGGAGATGCTGCTGATGAGGCCGGGATGAATGCTGGAGAGGATGTGCTGGAGAGGGCATGATGGAAGAGGGAGTTGCCCCCTAAGAGCAGCAATGTGGGCGATGATGGATGTATGTGCCGAGGCCGGAGTGTAGGACCGGTTTTGACACCGTTCGATTGCGTATCGTACGTTTCACGTGCGGAATCCGTGAACGAACGTGACCGAACACACGATAACGTACTACTAACGTGATTTCATTGATAGATGTGACAATTCGGTACAAGATATCACGTTTACACTACTTTCTCTCTCTACTTTCTCTCTCTAGAAAGTCTCTTCTCCAAGTCTTCTCCAAAGTCTAACTTCAAATCTCTAAAATCTAACTAAAATCATGACATAACACCCTATTTATATGGTCAAGGCAACTTAATGAACATTCACATTAATTACAAGTTTGCCACCTTGCCATTTCTAACTAAATAGACATTATGCACTTGATTACTTCCGGCTTTTCACTACGACTCGGATTGACGAAGGCGATAGACATGAAATGCATCAACAATCTCCCCCTTGGATATTGCCGTAGACAATCCGTAGTGAAACTCGTAGCGACTTGACTTTCTATTTGAGAGACTCGAACGAAGATGTAGTCGACAGACAACTGCACTAACAAACTCCCCCTTGGATGTTGACGGAATCTTTAGTGAGAGTCTTCAAATACTCTTGTTCGAACAGAATCCCAGAGGATCTGTATTTTCTTCAGAATCTTCAGGCTCCCCCTTTCGTCAAGCTTCCGTGCTTTTGGGATCGACACCTGGCTTTCCAGATACAAGCTCCTTTAGCGTTGAGCTCGTCTTCAGACTCCCCCTCAGAATCAGATGTCGGGATCGTAGTCTGGCTTTTCGCATCAACAAATTCTGAAACCTACACATCTCAAACACACAATTATAACAAACAATATTGTGATTCAACTTAATGAATCAACTAAACGTTTGAGAATTATCACATTTAACACTTTATCAAACTAATTCGAAACATTTCAATTTCTGATTCAAATTAATGTATCATCTTAAACATTTCAAATCAATTAACCAACCTGTCTGTTCATCATGTTTAGCCTTTGAGATTTTGAAAATCAGCTCTCCAACATCAGTTGTCGAAAATCTTTTTGGATTTTCAAAATAAGAAACATAAATGCAAAGACAGAAATTAAATGCAGAAATGAAATATGTACAAACATATTTTTGTGAGTTTGTGTAAGAGGATCATATCAGTTTTGAGACACATCACACGCACCGTTAAGCTTTTAGACATTTTAAGTTCTAAACGATTCACGTTGATTGACGATATTGTTGTCCACTTAAGCTCAATCTAAAAACTTTCGAAATGCTTACCGATACGTTTAAGGTATATTAATTATGCACTAAGTTCTTATGGACCCCACGATCTCAGCATATCCCCTCATCATGCAATACACTAACTCAAGTAATGCCTTTAAACTTTCATCAACTGTGATATGTGCGAAAACAAAGCAGAATGTTTAAACATTAACAATCAGGTCGATACTTCCGTATACGCAGAGAAAGTCCAATGTTTAAACAAAATAAGAAAATAAAACAAGTTGAAGTTGTTTAGGCTTTAACCACCAGGTCGATACTTCCGTATACGCAGAGGAGGTCCAAAGCTTAAACGAAACACCAAAGAAAATAAAGCAGAACGTTTAGGCAACAACATCCAGGTCGATACTCCCGTATACGCAGAGGATGTCCGATGCTTAAACAAAATAAAGAAATCAAACAAGTTTAAATCTTTGCAAAATGAAATGCACAATCACAGCGATTTTTCAGCAAAGTAATGAAAGTTCTCAAACTTAACCAGTTTTATGTCTTTCGACAATCAGCGATTACTGAGCAGGCACACAGTCAAGAAGGACAAAACTAAGTACTATGCTTTCAACCATGTTTCCCACTAGAACTAGGCTTTTTCATTTATATTTGTATCGTTATCGCAAATCTACTAGTCTAGCTGAGCCTATCGTCACATCTTTAGTGAGATCATTTATCACATTTGACATTACATTTCTTTAGCATGCTGTGATAGTCCACTGATTTACTATCATTTCCTCTTTTTCACAACCAAACTCGTTTTTAATTCTTCAATGTTTTTGACATTTTCAAATTTTCTAATTTTTTTTAAATTTTTCTCCCCCTAAAATCAAAATATGTTTCAATTTTGATTTTCTGAGAAAATTTGAAACAAACTGTACAAACTTGACAACTTGATGAGAATCACTTCAATTCTCCATCCACTTGGCGTAAACAATCAGAACTCCCCCTCACAACAAACTATTTTCCCATTATGATTTCAAAACACTTAAGTTTGTTTTAATCAAAATGGTTTTTCCGGAAAATTAGTTTTGTGTGTTGTTTCATAAACATGGGGTTTCATCACATTGTTCTTCAAATTACTATTTGTAGGAAAGATGAATCAAGTACAACTTAATGTCCCTGATTTATCTTTTGAAAGACGAAAAATCACCAGAGTGAAATTTCTCAAGAAATGTGCCGATTCATGTTCCACGCTTACCAACCTGGGAACTCCGGCAAGTCAGGTTTTTCATTTGAACAGTTTCACCCAAGCCTGACTGTCCTTGGGTGATTTTGAATTCTTGTTTAGCAATGGAGGAAAATTCGTATCATCCATTGTTAAATCTGAATTCTTAGATTTTACCTCAATAACTGGCTCTTCTGGTTTTGACGAACCAGAATCATTGCCTGAATGTGGCTTGTCTGACTTTGACCTGTCAGATTCATCGCCTGAAGGTGGCTTGTCTGACTTCGACATGTCAGATTCATCGCCGACCTTTTTCTCCTTCTTCTTTATCTCCTCTTTTGTCCTCAGATTTGTATCTAACGAATTCGGTTTACTTGACTTTGTTGTCGAGTGAATCGATTCATCAGCACTCTTCTTTGATCTGTCGGGTGAACCCGAGGACAAAATCTTCTCGAGATACTCTCGTGCTTTCTTCCTCTTCTTCCTCAGTTTGTCTTTCTGCCCTTGAGAAAGTTTCACTTTCTTTTCTTGAACTTTAGGTTCTTGGACCTTCTGTTCTTTGACATGCTGTTCTGAAACTTTCAGTACCTTGGGCTTGACAGTGACTGGTTTCTTTGCCAATTTTTGAGAATTAACCCTCAATCTTTCACTTGATTTCCTTGGGCAATTCTTGGCAATATGACCTTTGATTTGGCAGTTATAGCATCTCCTTGTCTCAAATCTCTGTCTCTGGCAGTTAACAGCAATGTGTCCTTGATATCCACATTTGTAGCACACTCTGTTATACCAATCACCATTGTCATACCAAACGCTCAGATCAAAGCACTGTTTGGCTTGGTGATACTCTTTCCTCTTCTTGATTGTTGGATTTGGCTTTTGAGCACTGTGGTCTGACCTGCACCACTTATTACCAACAATTTTTGAGTTTTCGGTTTTCAATTTTTTTGGTTTTTGATTTCGATTGGATGATCGATCTGATGAGCTTTTATTTTCTTTTTGAGCATTTTTCAAATTTTTAACTTTTTGTTTCTGTTCTACAATCTTCTTAACAGGTTTTTGCGTTGAGCATTCACCTGTTTCAGTAGATTGCAAAACAGTATTTTTGAATTTTTCTTTTAATTCTAAAAACAATTTTTGTTTTTCAATTTTTCCATTTTCATCATCAGATTTTTCATCGCAATCTTCAACTTTGACATTGTCAAAGTTTGTGACATCGTCACTTATTTGAATAGAATTGATTGGTTTTGGACAGGGAAAATTCAAACTGTCAGATTTAGTCACAAAACCTTTCAATTTCTTCTCGAGCTCATCAATTTTCTTCCTAGAATTCTCAGCTTCATTTTCAAACTGAGATATTTTACTGAGCTGAGAAGCAATTGTATTTTCATTCACAATTTTGTTTTTCTCAAAAATTGATTTTTCATTTTCTAAAATTTTTATTTGATTTTGAAATTCTGTTTCTTTTTCTTTCAAAACTTTGTTTTCCAGCTTTATCCAAGAAACATCTTTATTTTCACTTTTAATTTTTTCAAAATCTTTGTTTTCTAATAACAAACTCTCAATATTCTTCAAAAGTTTGTCATTTTCAGATTTCAGTTTTTCATAGTTCAAGCGCGACTCCAGAATCTGTTCATCATCAGCTTTCTTCTCAATCTTCAAAGTTTTGTTTTCCAATGTCAAACTCTCCATATCCTTCAAGAGTTTGGCATTGTCTGATTCAGATTTATCACATTTTGAACACTTCTCAGTCATCTTTACATCCTCAGCTTTCTTTTCATCCTTGATCGCTGAAATTTCTTTAACCTGCTCCTCTACATCTTGATCGATTTTCTCAGATTTTAATTTTGCTTCATTTCTAATCTTTTGAATTTCAAGTTCTCGCTCTTTAATCTTCTCGATAAAATCACTCAAACTGTAACTGATAAAATCAGTACTATTCTTCAGCATCATTAGGTATGTACCCCACTCATCGTAAGGAAGAACATCACACAGCTTATCAATCCATTCTTTGTTCGTTTTTTTAATATCCAAACGTCTCATTTCCAACACCAAGTGAGAATATCGTTCGATCAACTGTTTCGTCGATTCACCATCGATACCTGAAAAATTATTGAACTTGTTCAGTACAATATTAATTGCAAAATCCATTTTCGGTATCAAACGATTCACAAAAAACGAATTCTCAATTAATAATGAAATTCGAATAACAAAGATCAATAAATCGAGTGAGGATTCTCTCGGGTGAGGATCCTATTCTTGACAAACACCTTGGATTACCTGCAATTAAACAAGTAAACAATCAGTTTAAAACTCTTTGAATTCGTAACAGTGTGTGAATGATTGGATGAAATTTTGTTAATGGGGCGGTGAACTTCAAAGACTGCAGTTGGGTCAATATTTCATCATGGGTCGGTGTAATAGATCAAACACCAACAATCCTTTCACATGGGCTGCACATGGGCTGCACATTAATTGGCTGGCATATGGCGGTGTACTAGCTCTGGGATTGGGTTTAGTGATTGGGCGGTGCAACTGTGGTCAACAATTAATTCATTTCACTTGATTTTCAAACTCTCACATGATTGGGTAACAAGTATTGGGTTAGTGGGCTTCACATGGGACAAATCACAAACAACATGCCACAACTTTGATCAACGATTGGGCCTTAAAAAATTCGGTGGTTAACACAAAAGTATTTAGGCAGCAATATAGGCGGCACAACGAACAGTCAACAACAGACTTTAAAAGTGATCATGTGGGCCTTAATTCTCTGATTGGGCCAAGAGACTTAGTGGGCGGTGTAATCTTTTTAAGTGGGACGGTTGTACAGTGCACTTTGTTAACCTTGGATTTGTTTTTGTGGCCGGTGCAATAAATCAAAACAGCAACCTTTAAATGCCAACAACTTGTTCAGTGAATAACCATAGTCAACACCCTGTCAATCAACCTGACAATGTGAAGAAGATGACCTAAGAGCGGTTCCCATGTCTGTCTACATAAGCGATCCAGAGGTTAATTTTTGAGCGATCCAAGTGATGACACAAAAGCGGTTCAGATGTTCAAAAGAGCGATTCAGAATTAATGATTTTGAGCGGTTCACACATAACCCTATGGGCGATTCATAATGTTGATTACGAGCGGTTCAAGACATTGATTTCGAGCGGTTCCAGTCCTGAATTTACGAGCGGTTCCAGATGTTCGCAAAGGCAGTTCCAAGCTAAATTTTCGAGCGGTTCATAGCTGAAATATGAGCGGTTCCAGACGTGATTTCGGACCAAAAAACTTCGATATCTCCAAAATTACATGGAATTTCGATCTGAAACTTGGTAGGGTTTTGATACTACGTATTTCGCACAAAATATCCAAAAATCAGATGATTTGGACCGTATTTACCTGTTCAATTTGACGTTTTTCAGTAAAAAATGTAAAGAATGAGTAGAAAGTGATGAAATTGATGAAATTCGGATCTGATTTGGCTCTGAATCGGCTGAAATCTGTACGAGAACGACGTGTTTGATCAAGCAATCGAGCTCCTAGCTCTGATACCAATTGTAGGATCGAGTATGATCTCACTGAGGAGTCAATCTAAGCTAGAGCCTGCTAAAAATGTGGCGGAAACACATTTAAGCATGATACTAAGATGTACGGTACAGAAATGAGTAGAAAACAGACAGGTCTTCACTTTTAATACTTTTACTTCATTCAGCAACGATTAACGTTGATTGAGCCAGCTTTGTTGCTTTGTCATTTTCAAAACTTTCCTTTTTTATGATTTTAATCGACCTAGATAAAGTGTCGTAGGCTTCTTTTAATTGTTCTAAATCAAATTTCATCATATCAGCATGTTGTTTCAAGTCTTGATACATAGTGTCTTTTACAAGGCACTCCGTGCACGTTTGTGAACAACGTTGACACGGTGTATCAAGGATTGGAACCTTTTCACCTAAAGCCTCATTCTCACAAGCCATGTTACCGACTGGAATTGACTCTGACTCAGACACTTTGACCTTGCTGATTTCAACAGCTTCAGTTTCCTCTAGACCAGACTCTTTGTCAACTGACTCTGGAACAACTGAGTCTACCTCTCTTAGTTTGCTCATAAGCGCTTTATCGGCTATCTCCTTCAGATCTTCCTTCGTCATCTCTTTTGACACGTCGATTAACTCCACAACTTCATCTTTCTTTGCTTCGAATCTCGGACATGTACCAGTTCTTGGGTCTTCGAAGAAATCTGCAAAAGTATCAAACACATTAGGAGAGAAGATAGATTTCATAGTGTAAATAAATTCCTCCCTTTGATATCCGAAACTAAGATCATCAGATATAACTTCTTCAGCTTTAGCAGAATCTTTCACGGAATCTTCGGTAAAAGTTTCCGGAATTTCTTGATTAACGCTTTCAACAACTACTTCACTCCCAATCTCAGGAACAGACTCAACATTCTCAGTAACTGTTTCTTCAACCACCTCAGAATCAGAATAAGCAACATCAGCAGCTTTTCCATCACCATCTTCAGAAACTACGACTTCCTGCTCAGCATCTGATTCGGTAATCTCTGTCACTTTAGCCATCATCGCTTGATCATCTGTTTCAGGAATGAACTTATCCCAACTAAATCCGGAGGCAACTTCTTCATCATCCTGATTTACTATCAATGCTTTTTCAGGTTTGTTTTCGATCTGAGGTCTTTGAACTGCCGGCTGTTGGTTTGGACGATGATATATAGCTTGCTTGTAATAATCGTTTGTGAATGGATTCTGATGATTCTTGACTTCACGATTAGGACATTCTCTCTTAAAATGACCTTTTTCTTTACATTTGAAGCAGGTGACTTTGCTTTTGTCAAACCCCAACTTCTGATCCGGTCCTGACAAACTATTTCTTCCCGTGATTTCCATAAAACGCTGAGCTCTCCGTACCAAACTTGCCATTCCCCACTTGATATCGATCAATTCCAGCTCCTCCGGGTCTATTTGATCGTAATCCTCTTTGGTCATGTCAGGATTTCCGATCTTGCCCGCAACCAACCCTTCATACGCCTCCAAGACCGATCCCAATAAAGCAATATGTTGTTTTGCTGCAGTTTCAGTAATCTCATTACCATTTTTGATGTTGATTGCTATATTACAATGCACCCCAGTCACAACTGTTTGTTGATTCGATCCACTTGAACTTTGAGGAGAATAATCTGAAGATTTTGCGTTCGGCTCATAACTTGCAAATTTTGTAGTTTGATTTGTCTGATATGCGTTCGGAGTAACAGTAGAACTACTATCTGCACTAAAACCCGTATGAATTTTTGGACTTTGAGCGTTTGTCATTGCAGGACTGCTCTTGAAGTACAATGAGACATCTTGAGTTATGTTTGTCGAATTCATTTTCTTAATCTTCACTAACTCTAGTTCATGCGCCTCTATCTTTTCAATAAAATCACTCAAGCTGTAATTGATAAAATCAGTTTTATTCTTCAGCATCATTAAGTATGTACCCCACTCATCGTACGGAAGAGCATCGCAAAGCTTATCAATCCATTCTTCGTTTGTTTTTACAATCTTCAAACGTCTCATCTCTAACACTAAATGACAATATCGTTCAATCAGCTGTTTCGTTGATTCACCTTTTATCCCAGTAAATATATCAAACTCCTTTTTTAGCAACGCTGTTTTGCTCTTCATCATCGACTCACTACCATTGAACTTTTTTTCCAGTGAAAACCATATCGATGCAGAGGTATCTTTATGCTGTAAAAGCACTAGGATATCTTCTTTTATAGCTTGCTGCAGGATGCTAATCATTTTCTTCTCAGCCTTAAATTCTGCCTGCTCTATATCTGTTAAGCTTGCAATTGATTTCTTACCCCCCACCCCGTCTTCTGGAGGTTCATATTCTCTTTCAATCTTGATCCAACTCTCCAAATGATTGGCTTGCACCCAGGTCTTAAATCTAACTGACCATCCTGAGTATTCGTCTAAACTCATTAATTTTGGAGGTTTCTGCATCGTGCCCAGCTCATTTTCAAGATTCACATTCTGCAAAATGTTGGTTTGGCCTTGAGTAGCACTTACACCTGAGAACATGTTGTAGAAGTCTTGACTATCCATTTTCTGATTTTTCGGAAAAATTTTCAAACACTGACACAATATGCGATCCAGAAACTTTGCACTAAAAACGATTCAGGGATTGCACTAAGAGCGATCCAGACTTTGCACTAAAAGCGATTCAGAATAACCCAATAAGCGATCCAAAATTGCTTGAAAAGCGATCCAAGATTGATCAATAAGCGATCCAGAAAAGCGATCCAGGAACTTTGTATGAATAAGCGATCCAGAAAAATGATTCCGAAGAGCGATCCAAGAAAACCTGTTTGAATAAGCGGTCTAGAAAAACGGTTCAGAAAAGCGGTTCAGAAAAGCGGTTCAAGGAAACTTGTATGAATGAGCGGTTCAGAAAAGCGGTTCAGAAAAGCGGTTCAAGGAAACTTGTATGAATGAGCGGTTCAGAAAAGCGGTTCAAAGAAAATTGTATGAATGAACGGTTCAGAAAAGCGGTTCAAAGCTGACGTCAGAGCGGTCTAAACTTTACGAGTGTTTTTGACCAACTTTTAATCCGAATTTTTGTCTGAAACTTTCAAGGGTTTACAATTACTGTGTTTTGTATCTACTGTCCAAAATTCAGGTCATTTTCACCGTCCAATCAGTCCAGTTCTGCAAATGTCTCAGAAAACTACCTCGTATCTGGCAACTAGCTTACAACTGGCTCTGATACCAATTGTAGGACCGGTTTTGACACCGTTCGATTGCGTATCGTACGTTTCACGTGCGGAATCCGTGAACGAACGTGACCGAACACACGATAACGTACTACTAACGTGATTTCATTGATAGATGTGACAATTCGGTACAAGATATCACGTTTACACTACTTTCTCTCTCTACTTTCTCTCTCTAGAAAGTCTCTTCTCCAAGTCTTCTCCAAAGTCTAACTTCAAATCTCTAAAATCTAACTAAAATCATGACATAACACCCTATTTATATGGTCAAGGCAACTTAATGAACATTCACATTAATTACAAGTTTGCCACCTTGCCATTTCTAACTAAATAGACATTATGCACTTGATTACTTCCGGCTTTTCACTACGACTCGGATTGACGAAGGCGATAGACATGAAATGCATCAACACGGAGAGCACTTTTTTAGATTTGGTTGTTGTGGTTTGTTTAAACAATTTACATTTCCTGTCTTTTAACATTTTATATTTCCTGCATTAGAACAATATGATGACCAAAGGTGGATGGGTCCTGGATTTCAGGATGAAGCCCTTGGTCATCAGTTAGTATAACTTGTTTTGAATGATGCAATGGTTGGAGGTGGATGGGTCTCATTTTGAGATGAACCCTTCAACCGTTGCGTAAATATGGTAAAAACTTAACTGTGCTTTTGGCGGATGGGCCTCGATTTGAGGTGAAACCAAAAACACAACTTTTGACCTGTTAATAATATAACCATCTTTTGACTTATCTGTTGTTGCCTTACTTAGTTTAGATTTTGGAAAATTAGTCTTACCATTTCCTTGAAAATATCCTGATCAATATACTCAGTGATATATTAT
Source organism: Helianthus annuus (assembly GCF_002127325.2). Classification (NCBI taxonomy): domain Eukaryota; kingdom Viridiplantae; phylum Streptophyta; class Magnoliopsida; order Asterales; family Asteraceae; genus Helianthus; species Helianthus annuus. The sequence goes on from NC_035436.2 coordinate 141,783,510, forward strand.
GAAAAACTTTTATAGAATTTCTAAAAACTCAATCAACTTTAGAGAAAACTTCTAAAAGATAGTCCACTATCCAAAACCTGTTTTGACAATACTTGTTTGATCAAGGTTTTAATGTCAAACTAGTATTACTTCCAAATATTTTAATCAAATATCCTGAAACATATTTTGAAAATACATTTTGAGAATATATCCCGAAAATTTACTCTAATCAGGACGCTTAAGCTTTTGTCAAACATAGTTTCAAAAACTCAAATGATTTAGATAACGTCTACAAATGTCACACCCCGATTTCCACGTGTCTCATCGGTGGGCCCGGTGAGGGATTATCGTGACGTAGTTGGCAACAATATAGTCAAACCACACAATATATGAATGCACAGCGGAAGCATAAAGATAATTATATTTCAACCATTGTTTTGTAATATCAATGTATTACGAATAGTCGAAAAGTATCCACAGGGGATCAAATAAAAATATAAGTATTGTTCAACAGACGTAGGCATCTTAAGCTTGCGAGACTCTTTATGATGCTAAGGAGAAATATCCAGCCAATTAAGCATAGTACCTGCATTTAGTCTTTTTGGGAAAATACGTCAGTTTACACTGGTAAATACATTCAACCGACACTTTTGTAAAAATGTTTATTAAAATTGATTTGAATGCACAAGGCACAAACTCTTTTATAACTTGGGAGAATTATTTAAATTTATAATCTTGTTAACGGATTATATGTTCCTTATGCGTTCAGCAGCCCGGATCTTGTCCGGGTTAAAGATTAATAGACACACCACATCAACTATTTATGCACTGACGAGTGTACGCCTACACTCCATGCTTAGGTCGTGGCCATTTCGTAAAATGCTGCCAGGGATATCCGGGACATGGTCATTAACCCCCTAAAGGCTTTAAGTAACAAGACTGTTTAAACGAGCCGATCAAATTTATTCAATTACCCACTCAACGGTGGAGAATTTGATGCCCGATCAAACGGTATGCTATATACCGTAACCCAAGCCCGTATAACGGAAAATAAGTTAAAAGTATTTACCTTATCAAGTATAAATCCTTAATCGAATAAATTGCAAATAGCTTTTACTGGTCTCCTATTCTGGAACGAAGGTTTAAAAATAACCTATTAGAATCCTAACGGGTCATTAATTTAGCTGTAGCTTAGACCGGTCAGTTTCAAAGGATAATTACGGTTTAATCGCGTGAAAGGCGAAAACCGGGAATGGAATGTGATTTGGACCCAACAAGTTTGAAGACTTGTTTTATATGGGTATAATAACCACACTCTGGATTTTGGGGTCAAAACAATATGGTTTGACCCGTTTCGGCTAGTTTATGTAAACTAGTTACATAAGCCGAACCGTGCGCGCAAAAGGCGCAACGGGTAACCGTAAGAGTCCTACACTGGTTTCCTAAGTCAATATGCTTTAAAGAGGTTGTGGTATCAGTAGGATACCTTCCATAATGCCCGTAACGAGTTTAAGTTCATATTATGCCCCGTAGGGGTATTTCGGTCTTTTTAAAGATTATAAAAGAGGTTTCTGAGTTCTACAGGAAATCTGAGTTTCCCGAACAGTTTATATAGTCTAAAATACTTTATTTATTATTGTTGGTGCACTACATCTGCTGATTACGTCTTGTATCGAGTCATAAGTCTTAGAACGTTAGATCTGGGCTAGAAATGTAAGAAATTGAGTGATTGTATAGATTTTATATAGTTGGATCGCTCATTAGGTTCTTTAGTATTGTGGGCCGCTCATATGTCATAGTTTAGGGCCGCTCGAGTGGTAACCATGTTGGACCGCTCCAAAGTCATGTGTGGGCCGCTTATTGGGCCTGTCCAATAAGCGGTTCTAGACTAGTATATATACCCCATGAGCGATCTCATTTGTAACAGTTGATTGAATCTCGTACCGAAGTGCTGCCGGATCGAGAACTCATTGTATTTACCGTCAAATCAATACAGAAAGTGTTTAAAGTGTATTGCAAGCTATTCCTACGTTGATTACTTGTTATTCCGCACCTGTAATTGACGAAAACGCCTCTGATCGACTCATTCGGGTCGCCAAACGATCCTACAAGTGGTATCAGAGCTTCAGGAGGAGGAGTTCTACAGGAATTAGCTAAAAATCATCAAAGTTTCTGTCTTCTACTCATTCTTTTTCAGATTCAGACATTTTCAACGGTCGAAACTTGCTGAAAATCTCAAGGATTGTGCGCAACTGCATAGAGTTAAACCCTTGAAAGTTTGGTGTCGAAATTCAAAGAAATAGTGTGCCAAAAAGATGTCCGAAAATGAACCGCTTTTCTGAACTGTTCTGGACCGCTCCAAAATTAATTGTTTGAACCGCTCGTTCGAACAAGTATGGTGAATCGCTCGAACCACTCTTTGTGAATCGCTTATTCGGACTTAGTTGAACCGCTCGTAGTTTGAATTTGCTGGACCGCTCGAATTGATAAGTGTTGAACCGTCCATCCGAACATCACTTGGATCGCTTTTGTATTCAGTCTACTCGGACCGCTTATTGGACTCATCCGATTCGCTTATTTGACTTTATTGGACCGCTTTTATCTACAATTGATATTCTGGATCGCTTTTAAGGACTGTTTGAAATATTTTTCGAAAATTTGAAAATGGACGAAGATTTCTATAACGCGTTTGCTACTCCAAGTACCTCGATCAACGCTATTCAAACCACAATGCTAGAAAATGAAACCGGAACGATGCAAAAACCTCCCAAGTTAATGAACATCGAAGAATATAAGGGTTGGGAAGGTCGGTTTGAGAATTGGGTACAAGCGAATTATCTCGACGCTTGGGAATGCGTAGAAACAAAGTATATCCGACCATTGAATAGTGATGAAGAGCCAGTTCCAATCAAAGATCTTAGAGATGATGAGAGGAAGAAGTACAAAAATGAGAAAATGATGCTAAGTCTTCTTCAACAGGCAGTGAAAGAAGATATCATGGTTCTTTTACAGCACAATGGGACGTCGTACTCGATTTGGAAAGCGTTACGTTCGAAGTTTAGGGGAAGTGAAGAGATGGTTAAAAGCAAGAAGTCGCTTCTAAAGAAAGAGTTCGATTTATTTCGTGGGCTGAAAAATGAGAGCACACGTGAGATTATTGAACGATATTGTAACCTGCTTGCAAATATGAAAAGATTGAGTATTGAAAAGAGTAATGAAGAATTGATCGACAAACTTGCTGGTGCGTTGCCATATGAGAGTTGGGGCACATACTTGATGATGCTCAGAAACAAGAAAGGTTTTAGCAATCTGACGCTCAGTAAGTTCATCGAAAAGATCGAAGCGCAAGAGATGGAACAACGGAAAGTGATTAGAATGAAAGACTTCGATGGTGAACAAGACATCGGGTTATATTATAAAGCCGGGGTAAATGAGAAATCGTCGAATTCATCTCCAAAGATTGTTACGGGTATGAGTGCCAAGAGCTTATCTGAAAGCCCATCATCTGGATCAAGCAGCAAGACCAGTTTTACTTCATTTCCATCATTTGATCCGAACATCTCTGCAACTAAAAACGGGAGAAAATTACAGTGCAACATTGTATTGAATCTTGAAAATGATCAAGATTATTCTGAGGATATTGCCAAAAACCAAATGTCTTTATTAGGAATGGTTTTGGAATCTTACACTTGTTTTGTTGCAGGTCGTATCGGCAATCCAATGCTAACCAAAGAAGACTACGACCAGATAGATGCTGAAGAGATGGAGTTGATGGATATAAAGTGGTGTTTGGCTAGTGTTTTACGGAGAGCTGAGAAGTTCAAACAAATCACGGGGAGAGATGATCTTCGTGATGCGAATGTTTCTACTTTAGGTTTTGACAAATCTAAAGTCACTTGTTTTCGGTGCAGGGAAAAAGGACACTTCAAGAGAGAGTGCACAAACCGAGAAGCAAATGGAGCTCAAAATCCGTTCAACAACAACAACGATTACTATCGCAAAGCCATCTATCACCAAGTTGGTCAATCGTCTCAACAACAAAAACATCAAGCTCAGACTGCACATGGAAGAGATGTGATTGAAGATACCGGGAAGAGAGCTTATGTGGTTAATCCAAATCAAAAGCAATCATTTACCTGGGATAATTATATTCCAGAAAGTGGAAAAGCTTGTTTGATTGATCAAGAAGATGAAAAACTTGCAGAAGGTTTTAGCTGGGCAAAGTTCACTTGGGATGATTATGTTCCTGATCAAACTACAGCTTACACTGCTTTTACAGCAAAGATTGTAGATGATAGTGATGATGATACAGAGTATTGGGCGAGAAAATACAGAGAAGATATGAAGTTGCTTGCTGAGAGTGATAGCGAAGACGAAAAAGTCAAGAAAGAGAAGAAAAAGAAGAAGATCAAGATGCCGGTAAGTAGTGATGATGAAGAAGTGCCGGTGGTGAGAAGGCAAAAGATGACAGAAGTGCCTAAGTTCAAAGTTGATGAAAGTGTTGATGCGAAAGAAGTTTCTGTTAAATGTGAAAACTGTGAGATTGTGAAAAAGCAAAACAACACGTTGATGCACAACTTAAACCGTCTGAAGGAGTCATATGATGTGCTGAACAAGACGATGAATCAGTACAATCAAACAAGTGAAGAGCAAGCTGTTGCTATGAAGACACTTCAGGGAGCGTTTATGACGAAACAAAAAGTTGTAAACAACTATATTGAAAAGTGTGCTGCTTTAGAACAGAAGCTTGAGCTACAACGAATTGAAACTGAAAGAGTAAATCGTTTGTTGAAAAGTTACTCATGTACTTCCTATGTGATTGACAGGATTTATCCGACTGTTGAGAGCATGAAGGTATGGAAAGAGGATGATGTAACTGAGGGGATTGCAGCTGGAGTTGATGCTAAAGAAAAGATTGCTGACAAGAGGAAGAGTGACAAGAAAAAGGATACTGAAAAGACTTCATCTGGTAAGAAGCAAGGTGTCAGTTATAACAGATGTCCACCTCCACTGGAAAACGGATATTTGCCTAGACATCCTAACGATGAACGAGTCAAAAAGGCTACAAATCTACAGTGGGAGTCAGAGTCGTCAGTCAATCTTCCAGAAAGTATTGATGTTGTGTTTACATCATCTGACACTGATCAACAGTCTCAATTGATGAAGAAAGTTGTGGATCATGTGTTAGATAGTGATGACAGTGATGAGTCAAAGTCGGAGTCCGCGTCAGAGTCAAAAACTCTGGTGCAAACAGAAAAACAGGGAAAATTAGTTTATGATAGAAAATTTCTTTTATCAAAATCTAATTTGGATGATGGGTTGTTTAAAGTTGCTTATACTTTGAATAATTCGGACAAATTATATTCTGATGAGGAATTTCCTATAAGAGGTGTTAAAACTGAACTGATTAAAAAGGTTTTTATACTCTCGGAAATCAATATTTCTCAAATCAAAGGCTTATGTTTTAATGATAAATCTAAACCTTACACCTCAAGAGTTCAACAAAGATTAAACAAGAAAAAGAATTACAGTTCTGGTTCAGATTTCTAAAAGAGATCAAACCATAGCGGTAATTTCAAAAAGAAAGGATTAGGTTTTACTCCCACAGAAAAACAGAAAAATGAAAAATGTGTTCGTGATTTTAAATCCAAAATGTCTTTTGTTTCAGGTACGTCAACTGATGAAGAAGAAAAGACATTTTTCTGGAGGGAAAAGAATAGTGAATTTTTGAAAAAGAAACAAGCTAAACTAAAGAAAGACTCGAGAATCTGTTACCGATGCAACAATGTTGGACATATCGCCAAAGATTGTTCTCAGGCGATACAATCAAAACAGGGAGTTTTTCGCAAAATCTCAGAAAAAGTGTTTGCTTTCGAATCACCACTTGATAGAACAAAATTGTTCAAAGATTCTATTTTTGAAATTGGTGAGAGTTCAAACAAGTTTTACAAGAAGAAAGCCAAATCTAAAAACCAGAAATGGGTTGTGAAGAAGGGTGGTGAAAGCTCTAGCGATGATTCTGATAGGTCGAAATCAGAGGAGTTATCTTCAGGTGATGAAACTGATTCCACAAAGTCAGTGGAGCCACAAGTTGTATCAAAATGTGAAGCTGATGAAAAGTTGAGAACTCAGTTCCGAGTGTTAGTGATGATGAGTTTCCATCACTTAGTGCTGAAAATTATAAAAAGAAAATTGGTAAAGTTGAAATTTCTAACCAATTTTATCATGATGAACAGGATTTTGATGCTGAGAAGGTCTTTAACCCCAGGGTAAAACATATCTTTGGCAAGATGATTGATCGAAAAGTCAAAGGGGTTAAGGAATTTTATGAGAAGAAAACAAAGAAAGAAAAGGTTGAACCATCCCTGGTTTGTGACTGGGATGGTACATATTATGAACAGTAAGTCTCAGGACTTGCCGGAGCTCCCAGGTTGGTAAACGTGGAGCATGAATCGGCATCTTTCTTTAATATTATTCGGTAACGTCAATCATACATACGGTAAAAGAGGTTTGTTTATGTTTGTTGATGTTTTACAATTGGTACAGAGGTTTCTGAACTGAAAATGGTAAATCAAGGACATTAATTTGTACTTGTATTTTCCTACATTGGTCGAAAGACAAGATGATGAACCACAACCCCGAACATTTGTTGGATATTCTTACATATGGTAACCTACAATTGGTAAAATCATTCAAACTTATTTTCCGGAAAAACCATTTTGATTAAAACAAACTTAAGTGTTTTGAAATCTAAATGGGAAAATAGTTTGTTGATAGGGGGAGTTCTGATTGTTTATGCCTAGTGAATGGTGAATTGAGGAGATTCGATATCAGTTGTCATGTTTTGTACAGTTTGTTTTCAATTTTCTTTAGATGTATTTGTATTTTAGGGGGAGTAAGAATTTTTAGAAAATCCAAAAACATCAGAAAATTTGAAAAAGTCAAAAACATGATAAAATAAAAAATTGAGTTTTTGTTGCATAAAAGAGGAAATGATAGTACATCAGTGGACTATCACAACATGCTAAAAAATTGTAAAGTCAAAATGTGATAAACAATCTTACTGCGGATGTGTCAGTAGATTTTTGCACATTTAGTAGATTGAAACGAGATATAAACCTAAATCAAACTTGCTTGATTCGTGGGTAACTATTCTTGGATATATGGGTAACCCCCGCAATCTTGTTTGAAAGGTCCCGTATTCTGAGATACTAGGTCTTTATACTCAGTGATATCTGGGGTATTATCCCGGGACTTCTGCTGAATGGAAGTTCTGACCTAGTCCCCGGATAATGCTTTTCGCAAAATGCTTGAAACATAGCGTCGCCCTCAGCAAACTGATTAAACAATAAAATTGGTAATCTTTGCTGTTGTAACAAAAGATCCTCTAAAGGGGACCCACCAAAAGTCGAGCTGTCATCTCTCTGCTAAACGGAAGTTCTGACCTGAGCTCTCACGGTTTCGCATCTACCCCTTTACAGATATCATCTGTGGTATACTCACCTGTAAGACTGAATATTTGGGATCTGGATACAGGAGTATATTCAAGTGGAGTGATACACAATTAAGTTTAAGTCTCTAAAACATTAATATCGTATCTCGAATCGATTGAAATTTGTGTTGAAAATTTAAGTGCACAAACATACTGACAATCTAGGTAAATTGTTTAGAACTGAGAATGCTTAAAGCTTAACGGTGTTGGTGATTTGTCTCATAACTGATATGATCCTCTTGCACGAGCTCACAAAAATATTGTCTGTAAATATTTCATTTTCTGCATTTTATTTTCTTTCAGAAAAATACAAAAAGATTTTTGGTGTGTTTTAGCATAAATTTTGAAAATTCAAAAAGATTTTCGACAACTGATGTTGGATAGCTGATTTTCAAAATTCCGAGTGCTAAACATGATGATCAATATTTGAGGGGGAGTGTTTGTGTGAAATCAAATGTTTTCTTATATCTATCCTTTCAAGTGGTTCATCACAATCTGTGTTTGTTTTGAAGGACAGTGTGCAGGGTATTAAGTATGAAATTTATATGTGAAAGATTTTTACTTTGAGGTAGAGGTTATGCAGGAAGTCAGGCAACGATCCTGAAGATATTGCTGAAGGATAAAGGAGTGCCAGCAAATCAAGAGGGGGAGTCTGAAGCTAGAAAGAGAGAAGCCCGAAGACTGATCAAGACTGAAGTTGTGAAGATACAGCATTGTTGTGACTCGATAATCGACTCCATCAACATCTGAGGGGGAGTTTGTTGGTGCACTACATCTACTGATTACGTCTTGTATCGAGTCATAAGTCTTAGAACGTTAGATCTGGGCTAGAAATGTAAGAAATTGAGTGATTGTATAGATTTTATATAGTTGGATCGCTCATTAGGTTCTTTAGTATTGTGGGCCGCTCATATGTCATAGTTTAGGGCCGCTCGAGTGGTAACCATGTTGGACCGCTCCAAAGTCATGTGTGGGCCGCTTATTGGGCCTGTCCAATAAGCGGTTCCAGACTAGTATATATACCCCATGAGCGATCTCATTTGTAACAGTTGATTGAATCTCGTACCGAAGTGCTGCCGGATCGAGAACTCATTGTATTTACCGTCAAATCAATACAGAAAGTGTTTAAAGTGTATTGCAAGCTATTCCTACGTTGATTACTTGTTATTCTGCACCTGTAATTGACGAAAACGCCTCTGATCGACTCATTCGGGTCGCCAAACGATCCTACAATTATTTAAAATCAGTAGCAACTGGAATCGGGTCAAAAGACCTTGTAGAACTCAAGTTATGGCCGAAAAGGGTATATTCGGTATTTACGACGGATTGACTTTTAAGCTAAAACTATGGAAAAACGAAACCACAAAGGGTTAGGCAACTTACAGAAGCTTGGTGCACGACTAGGGAAGTTAGAAGAATGATTGAGAGCTCCAGAGATGAACTAGAAGGCAGGTTTGAGGTGTGTTTCACATTGGTGCAATGCCTTGCCTTTTATAGTGAATTATGGTGCACAAGATCATTACAACACACTCTAGGATTGCTCATGGATGATTAGCAGGTGTCCCTGGGTGCTAGGGGACATGTAGAGGGCGCCCATGCTTCAATTAATCCGCACAAGATCGTTCACAAGCTCAAACATTGAATCTGTCCAAACTTTCTGCATCTGGGACTCCCACGCGGCCCGCATTAGGATTCAGGCAACTTGGACGCGGGCCGCCTGAATCTTCATGTCAGTAAACGAATCAACATAAGGCGCGCGGCCCGCATTAACTTGCTTGTTTCATCAACGCGGCCTGCCTGAGGCCTGTAAATCCAGATTTTCAAATCTTTTGTCATGATTAACCTGACCTTTCGGTTTCGAAGGGGTAACTTTGCGATTTGGCCCTCGATTATTTACAATTAAGGGCCTCGTGACCTTTACCCGCATTGTTAAGTCCCCGGTTAGTTTAATTACTATCCGAAAAGCCTTAACTTTTATTGTTGACGCTTTTAACCCCTCACATACGAATTTGATCATAACTTTCTCGTTTTAAAACGGAACTTCACGAAATTTATATCATATATTCTAGTGAGCGTATTTTACTATTACAAAGCCTCGGGTTCGTCAAAGGGTCACTCAGAGGTATAATTTAAACATGTTGACACAATTAACTCCTGTAGTTTGTAATCTCTCACTTTCTTCCGCGTTTCGCTCCTTACGATCCATGATTTATTCGTTTGAAGGTACGAGCATCATTTAGGGTTACTATACAGTATATTTACCCCTCGTTGACATTTTTAACCCTCGAATTTACATACTTTCAAGGTTTGTCAACTTTAGTCCTTTATTTAATGTTTAATACCACGTGTAAACTCATGACACGTGTCAACACATTATTGTACACAAAATTTCGAGGTGTTACATCCTCACCCCCTTAAAATAAATCTCGACCCGAGATTTACTGAAATAAATAAGGGTATTTTTCTTTCATCGTGGATTCAACCTCCCACGTGAATTCGGGACCTCTACGGGCATCCCATTTGACCTTTACAATAGGTACATGCTTCCTTCGAAGCTTCTTTACCTGTCGTTCTTCAATCGACAAAGGTTTTTCCACAAATTTTAAGCTCTCATCTATGTGCACATATGTGTGTGGTATCACCAGTGATTCATCAGCGAAGCACTTCTTTAGATTGCAGATGTGGAACACATTGTGAATTCCATTGAGCTCTTCCAGTAAGTTCAACTTATAGGCAACTGACCCGACACGTTCGATAACCTCGAAAGGTCCTATGTATCTCGGGCTTAGCTTGCCTTTATTACCAAAACGCATCACTCCCTTCCAGGGTGATACTTTAAGCAACACTTTTTCACCTACTTCGAAGTGAAAATCTTTACGCTTTGGATCTGCGTAACTTTTCTGCCTATCTCGGGCTGCTTTGAGACGGTCTTGAATCTAGACAATCTTGTCCGTCGTTTCGAAGACTATCTCTGGTCCTGATAATTGGACATCTCCAACTTCCGCCCAACAAACGGGCGATCTACACTTTCTACCGTATAATGCCTCGAAGGGCGCAGCCTTAATGCTGGTATGCTAGCTATTGTTGTAGGAGAATTCGATTAGTGGTAGGTTCTTATCCCAACTACCACCCAAATCGATAGCACATGCACGTAGCATGTCTTCCCACGTCTGAATAGTACGCTCACTCTGACCGTCTGTCTGAGGATGGTAAGCCGTGCTAATATTCAAACGTGTGCCCAAAGATTGCTGGAAACTTTTCCAGAAATGTGACGTGTATCTAGTATCTCTGTCAGAGATAATAGACACAGGTATGCCATGCAAGGCTACAATCTTATCAACGTATAACTGGGCCAACATGTCGGAGCTATAAGTCTCCCTGATGGGTAAGAAATGTGCTGACTTAGTCAGTCTATCAACTATAACCCATATTGTATCATTTCCTTTCCTCGTCTTGGGTAACTTGGTAATAAAATCCATAGTTACACATTCCCACTTCCATTCAGGAAGTTCAGGCTGTTGTAGCAAGCCTAACGGCTTTTGATGCTCAGCTTTGACTTGCGCACAAGTCAAGCATTTGGCTACATAAGCGGCTACAGACTTTTTAAAGCCTATCCACCAATAATTTGCCTTTAGATCCTGGTACATCTTGTCAGCTCCAGGATGAACAGAATATTTGGAACTATGGGCTTCCTGGAGGATAACATCTCGTAGTCCTCCGTAAATTGGAACCCATATTCGTCCATTTAATCGTAAAACTCCGTCCTTGCTAAGAGTTAACTGCTCCTCAATTACTCCTAGCTTTTCTTTAGGATAGTTAGCTTCCAACACAGCTTCCCTCTGTGCAGCTAACAACCTTTCAATCAAATTATTCTTTACTTCAATACTCTTGGCATTGATTCGGATGGGTTTCACCCTTTCCTTTCGACTTAAGGCATCAGCGACTACATTCGCCTTGCTGGGATGATATCTGATTTCACAATCATAATCATTTAAAGTCTCCATCCAATGGCGCTGCCTCATGTTTAATTCCTTCTGATTAAATAGATGTTGAAGGCTCTTATGATCCGAATAGATCACAAACTTGATACCATACAGATAATGCCTCCACAGTTTTAGTGCGAACACAACGACACCCAGCTCCAAGTCATGGGTGGTGTAATTCTTTTCATGCACCTTTAACTGTCTTGAAGCATAGGCAATATGCATGAGCACATATCCCATGCCAGTGTGTGATGCGTCGCAGTAAACTACGAACTCTTCGGTACCTTCAGGCAATGTCAGTACAGGAGCGTTGCTCAACTTTTGCTTCAGAATATCAAAGGACTCTTGCTGCTTAGGGCCCCAAACGAACTTTACTTTCTTCTTGGTCAAGGAAGTTAAGGGCGCAGCAATCCTTGAGAAATTTTTAATGAAACGCCTGTAATATCCTGCTAACCCCAGGAAACTACGAATCTCTGTAGGCGTCTTTGGCTCTTGCCAATTCATGACAGCTTCCACTTTAGCGGGATCCACTTGGATACCACGCTCGCTGACAACATGTCCAAGGAATTGGACTTCTCGAAGCCAGAATTCGCACTTAGAGAATTTGGCATAGAGTTTCTCGTGATGCAGGAGTTTGAGAATACATCGAAGGTGTTTCTCATGGTCAGCTCGGTTCTTCGAGTAGATAAGAATATCGTCGATGAAAACGATGACGAATTTGTCTAAGTACGGCTTGCAAACGCGATTCATGAGGTCCATGAATGCGGCCGGTGCATTAGTGAGCCCAAAAGGCATCACTAGGAACTCATAGTGACCATAACGAGTCCTAAATGCGGTTTTATGCACGTCTTCATCTCTGACTTTTAGTTGATGGTAGCCTAACCTCAAGTCAATCTTCGAAAAATAACTTGCCCCTTGTAACTGATCGAACAAATCGTCAATCCTCGGCAAAGGATATCTATTCTTTATCGTGACTTTATTAAGCTCGAGATAATCGATGCACAGACGCATCGATCCGTCCTTCTTCTTGACAAACAGGACTGGTGCTCCCCAAGGAGACGAACTAGGTTTGATGAAACCTTTAGCTAGCAGTTCATCCAGTTGGGTTCTCAACTCCTTCATTTCGGTTGGTGCTAACCTGTAAGGTGCTCTAGCAACAGGTGCTGCTCCAGGGATGATATCAATCCTGAATTCCACTTGCCTATCTGGTGGCAAACCAGGTAGATCTTCGGGGAAAACTTCTGGATATTCCGAAATGACGGGAATGTCTTCTATCTTCGGTTTAGGCTCATCAAAAATCACTTGTGCCATGTAGATGACACAACCCTTCTTTAGACATTTTGAAGCCTTGAGCATAGTCACTTGCTCAGGCAATCCGTACTGGGTATCTCCCCGAATGGTAAGCGATTCACCAGACGGAGTCTTTATCACCACTTGCTTTCTGTTGCAGACGATTTGGGCCTGGTTGTGAGATAACCAGTCCATACCCAATACTATGTCAAAACTGGCCAATTTAAAGGGAAGTAGAGATAGAGGAAAAGAGTTGTTCTTAATGGATATCACACATCCATCTAACACAGTGGAGACGGTTTCTATGGTGCCATCTGCTAGCTCTACCTCATAATTCACATTTAAGGTTTTGACAGGCATATTCAGTAATTTGCAAAATTTATGATCTACGAAAGACTTATCAGCGCCCGAATCAAAAAGTACTCTTGCAAAGATATCATTTACGAGGAAAGTACCTGTGATCACGTTATCGTCTAGCACTGCTTCTTTCGCATCCATCCTGAAGACTCTTGCATTGGTCTTCTTGGCCTCTTCAGGCTTCTTGGCGTTTTTAGGGCAGTTGGTTCTAATGTGCCCCTTCTCATTGCAACTGTAGCAAGTTGCATCCTTCAGCTTTTTGCAATCCAAGGTCTTGTGGTCCTTGGACTTGCATATCCCGCAAGCAAATGACTTCGACTGAGTCTGCGAGTTCGATTCGAGTCTACACTTTCCAAAGTGATGTCTCTTGCAATTCTTGCACTTGGGCTTCTCACTAGATTGTTGTCCATCTCTCCTTGACTCAGACCCCTTCTTGTTGTCACCGTTTCCACGGTGCTTCTTGCTCGATCTTCGTGAAGTGTCATCTTCACTTTTTCTCTTCTCAGCTTCTTTGTTCCTCAGCGATCTTTGTCTGACCGCATCCAGAGTGAGGGACAAAGAAATGTCAGCTACAGATCTAAAGGTAGCTGGCCGAGAGGCCTTTATGCTTGCCTTTATCTCGGGGGCTAAACCACCGATAAAACGAGCTATTCTCTTTGGCTCCGGGGTTACCAGATACGGAACCAACCGGGACATTGTGTTGAAGCTCGTGAGGTAAGCTTGACAGTCAAGGTTTGTCATAACCAACGATAGAAAATCAGATTCTATCTTTTCAACCTCATGTTGAGGGCAGTAATTTTCCTTGATGAGAGAAATGAATTCCTCCCACGTCATGCTGTATAAAACAGCCTTCCCCGAGGCCTGAACCAACAACCTCCACCAAGCCAGGGCTTCGCCCTTGAATGATTGCGAAACAAACTTTACCACGTCTCTCTCTGCACAACCGTTGATGTCCACCACGGTGTCCATCTCGTCTAACCATGTCATACAATCTACCGCGCCCTTCTCCCCAGTGAAATCTCGGGGTTTGCAAGATACGAAATACTTGTAGGTGCAACCCCTGGCGCGAGATGCATCAGTAAACACTTTTTCCTTAGGACGAACACTGTTTTCATTGGATGAGTGGTTATCATCGTCCTTTTTAGGCTTAGACGGGGGTTTGCTGTGAGATTTTGAGTGGGTTTTTGGCTTTGAGTGTGGTTTAGATATGGTTCTGCTCCGGGACTCGGTGTACTCTTCGTATTGTCGATCTAAGGCTGCCTTAACAGCACCGTCGACAAGAGCTTTCAATTCTGTGCCCGTCAAATGAATCTGGGCATTATCATTTTCATCTTCTTTCGAGTGACTATTCACTTCATTTGGATCAGCCATTGTAACTTGAATCTTCTACAGAAGATAATGAAAAAGTTTTATTTAGGAGTTTATTATGGAATTGTCTTTTATGGCAATTCATTAACCATGGTGACAGAGACCATATCTGGTTAATTTGTCACTCACTTTTATTTAGGATCTGAATATGACTTATCCTAATTACAAACAATATTGTTAGTGGCATAAAAGCCTAGTCACAAGGACATTTTTATAGTATGAGCCGGGATTACAGAGAATCAAGGCATGAAGGTTTGAACCGTAGTCCTTTTACCTTTTCTGACAGGGAGTCATAGACTACCACTGCCTTTTGTCTTATATGACAATAAATATGGCCCGTAGGCACTACATCTCTAATGGATGTTAAATAAGTTTGGCCCGTAGGCACTATATCCCTAATGGATGTTTAATAAGTGATCATCTTCATTGACGACTTAACCCATGATTTATAAATCATTAATTTGGGTTTTGGAATCCTTAGAAGGATTCTAATATAGGAATGACGTGTGCGATTTTAACGAATCACATCTGCCAAGAACGTTAACGTGTTTACAGAGGTTAACAGTGAATCTGAATCTTTTAATCAGGTCTTACCATCTTGGTCGGGTCTTATAATGACACCTGGCTAGGTTTCACTCTTAAGATTCTTTATTTAGGCAGATCAATTAAAAAGAATGGTCTATTTCCTAAATAATGTCAAAATGAAAGTTATAACATATATTCCATTAATCGTGATAATGGTTACACACTGCCCTAAACGGGACTTTAAAATACTCAAATACCTACGCAGAGGCTTACGGAAAACAAGTCCACGCAGAGACCAAATACATAGATAGATGTCCGCACAGGGACAAAAAAGATAAGTCCACGCAGGGACTGAAATGCAATTGTCCACGCAGGGACTAAAATACTTAAAATAGGTGTCCTCGCAGGGACTTAGTTGTAATAGTAAATACAATAATAAGAAGGAGACTAATGATCTCGTTTCTTCCTCCCTTTTAGTAGGTTTGCTAGGCCCTTGAGGAATCCACGATTACTCTTACGTTCTTGTTCGAAGTCTCTTTCCACACGGTTTAAACGGTGTAGGATTTCTTCTTGCTCCGGTGGAGAAAAACGTGGCTGCTGCGACGGTTGCTGAACCGGAGGTCTAGGAGGTATTGGATACCCATGAGCTGAATAATCTGGTCTCCAAGAGGTTCCATGGAGGGCATTGTAATTAGCCGCTACCACGTATGGGTCGGCATCATAGTTATAGTTGTAGTGCGTGTGAGTCGGCTGCTCAAACGGATTGTACGCGGTGGAACCGTCGTACGCTGGTATAGGGTTATCATAGCCAAAAGGTGGCGGAGGTGGTGCAACTGGTGCAGAATTCACCTCTGCAGGGTGACCAGAAGGTTCCCCTAATTGTGGTTCTTCAGGTACTGACGGAAAGTGACTCGCACTCGAGTGGCGAGGGGTGCTGAAATGGAATTCCCCTCCTCGGGTGGACATCCGTGCGCCTGATCTTCTACGCCTTGGGGGATCTGGAATTACTGGTTGAACTGGTGGCGGTTGAGGCGGTGGCGTAACTGCCACGAACCGCGAATCCTCGGAAGGATCCTGTTGTTGCTGTTGGTCGTGAGGCGAGAAATGATGAGATGGTGTGAAGTACCAATTACATTGGTCAAACCTCGCCTGGTAACTGTCGGGACCTTGATAGGGTGTTCCATGGAAGGATGACCCATCAGAGATCTCGATAGGATGGTTAGGAGTACCCCTTGCAGGCTCGACGGGATCTGTATCCTCGTCCATATCCACTGCATTATCTTCAGAAAAGTGATCCTCTGGTCCTAAAGGGTTATACCCTATTGGTTCTTGGACATAATTAGCCGGGTTAAACTGTCCTACGAAGAAAGGTGAAGGATCGCCATAAGAACGGTGCGAAGCAGATCGCTGGAGAGGTATGAACGATGGTTGAGGGTTATTGGGTTCATTTTCTGAGTTTGGTCCAAAAGAATGACGGTATGAAGGTGTTGAACTATGTGAGGTAGAATGTCTTGCAGGTTCAAAGAGGTTCCTTCTTCGCCTCTATGGTTCCTCACTTCTTGTACTGGAAGGAGCTCGCATGTTCGAAGGACCAGCCTCGTGATCATTGTGAGTGATCGGCCCTTTGCCTCTTCCTCCTCTTCCTCTTCTAATTGCTGGTGGAATCTTTCCTGCTTTCAAAACTTTAAATCACAATAAACAATAAAAAGACAAACTGGAATAACAATTCGAATTTGTCCTATGTTCTTGTCTAGACTCAAGTATGTGCAATTGTGTCATTGAGATTAAACACATAAGGATAGTGTTTAATTCACTCAACGTTGGCTCTGATACCAACCTGTCACACCCCGATTTCCACGTGTCTCACCGGTGGGCCGGTGGGGGATTATCGTGACGTAGTTGGCAACAATATAGTCAAACCACACAATATATGAATGCACAGCGGAAGCATAAAGATAATTATATTTCAACCATTGTTTTGTAATATCAATGTATTACAAATAGTCGAAAAGTATCCACAGGGGATCAAATAAAAATATAAGTATTATTCAACAGACGTAGGCATCTTAAGCTTGCGAGACTCTTTATGATGCTAAGGAGAAATATCCAACCAATTACGCATAGTACCTGCATTTAGTCTTTTTGGGAAAATACGTCAGTTTACACTGGTAAATACATTCAACCGACACTTTTGTAAAAATGTTTATTAAAATTGATTTGAATGCACAAGGCACAAACTCTTTTATAACTTGGGAGAATTATTTAAATTTATAATCTTGTTAACGGATTATATGTTCCTTATGCGTTCAGTAGCCCGGATCTTGTCCAGGTTAAAGATTAATAGACACACCACATCAACTATTTATGCACTGACGAGTGTACGCCTACACTTCGTGCTTAGGTCGTGGCCATTTCGTAAAATGCTGCCAGGGATATCCGGGACATGGTCATTAACCCCCTAAAGGCTTTAAGTAACAAGACTGTTTAAACGAGCCGATCAAATTTATTCAATTACCCACTCAACGGTGGAGAATTTGATGCCCGATCAAGCGGTATGCTATATACCGTAACCCAAGCCCGTATAACGGAAAATAAGTTAAAAGTATTTACCTTTGCAAGTATAAATCCTTAATCGAATATATTGTAAATAGCTTTTACTGGTCTCCTATTCTGGAACGAAGGTTTAAAAATAACCTATTAGAATCCTAACGGGTCTTTAATTTAGCCGTAGCTTAGACCGGTCAGTTTCAAAGGATAATTACGGTTTAATCGCGTGAAAGGCGAAAACCGGGAATGGAATGTGATTTGGATCCAACAAGTTTAAAGACTTGTTTTATATGGGTATAATAACCACACTCTGGATTTTGGGGTCAAAACAATATGGTTTGACCCGTTTCGGCTAGTTTATGTAAACTAGTTACATAAGCCGAATCGTGCGCGCAAAAGGCGCAACGGGTAACTAAAAGAGTCCTACACTGGTTTCCTAAGTCAATATGCTTTAAAGAGGTTGTGGTATCAGTAGGATACCTTCCATAATGCCCGTAACGAGTTTAAGTTCATATTATGCCCCGTAGGGGTATTTCGGTCTTTTTAAAGATTATAAAAGAGGTTTCTGAGTTCTACCGGAAATCTGAGTTTCCCGAACAGTTTATATAGTTTAAAATACTTTATTTATTATTTAAAATCAGTAGCAACTGGAATCGGGTCAAAAGACCTTGTAGAACTCAAGTTATGGCCGAAAAGGGTATATTCGGTATTTACCGAACCGATGCCATAACCGCAGGTTATGAGCAGGTTAAAAATAATTAAAAATCTTTAAAAATCCCAAAATATTATTTTACATCAGTGTGTAAAAGGTTTGATGTCGAAATCTGGGTTTAGATAGGCGTCATGCTAATTGCGCTATTTAATTACTAAAGTTTCCGTAATTTGCGCTATTTAGCATAACTCCTATTCTGGACCTCGGATTGACGTGAAATTTTTGGGACATGCTTAGAAATCAGTAACTAAGGTTATGATCCTTTCACATGTCCGAAATTCTCGTTTTAAATTAAAAAGGGCGTTACGGTCAACTTTTAAGCATTTAACGGAAATGTGTAAAAGACTCGGACAAACAACGAACCGGTCACAGAGGGTTATACCATCATGTAACCTGGTCCTAAGAGATTCCTAAGGCATATCTAAATCATACTTTAACGGGTCAGAACTGGAGTCAAAGCAAAAGTCAAAGTTTTGCGACTTTCGGCTCCGACCCGGGTCAAAACAGTAAATGGTCGGATCAAACAAGCTTAGACTAGTTAATATACTTATTATCATGTTTTATGAGTGTTTAAACAGGTTACCCACCATCTACATTACTGGTTATGCATGAAATCGCAAAATAGCATTTCTGTTGACTTTTTCTAAGCACGTTTGACTCGACATTCGGACTAGTTAGAGTGGGAATCAGAGGGTGCCTTTTTAAGGGTTTAGAGCCTACATGATTACCAACATATAACTACCTTTGATTCGACAAACCACTAGACCATTTGTGATTTATCGTAAAGTCAATCGTTAATTACGACGGATTGACTTTTAAGCTAAAACTATGGAAAAACGAAACCACAAAGGGTTAGGCAACTTACAGAAGCTTGGTGCACGACTAGGGATGTTAGAAGAATGCTTGAGAGCTCCAGAGATGAACTAGAAGGCAGGTTTGAGGTGTGTTTCACATTGGTGCAATGCCTTGCCTTTTATAGTGAATTATGGTACACAAGATCATTACAACTCACTCTAGGATTGCTCATGGATGATTAGCAGGTCTCCCTGGGTGCTAGGGGACATGTAGAGGGCGCCCATGCTTCAATTAATGCACACAAGATCGTTCAGAAGCTCAAACATTGAATCTGTCCAAACTTTCTGCATCTGGGACTCCCACGCGGCCCGCATTAGGATTCAGGCAACTTGGACGCGGGCCGCCTGAATCTTCATGTCAGTAAACGAATCACCATAAGGCGTGCGGCCCGCATTAACTTGCTTGTTTCATCAACGCGGCCCGCCTGAGGCCTGTAAATCCAGATTTTCAAATCTTTTGTCATGATTAACCTGACCTTTCGGTTTCGAAGGGGTAACTTTGCGATTTGGCCCTCGATTATTTACAATTAAGGGCCTCGTGACCTTTACCCGCATTGTTAAGTCCCCGGTTAGTTTAATTACTATCCGAAAAGCCTTAACTTTTATTGTTGACGCTTTTAACCCCTCACATACGAATTTGATCATAACTTTCTCGTTTTAAAACGGAACTTCGCGAAATTTATATCGTATATTCTAGTGAGTGTATTTTACTGTTACAAAGCCTCGAGTTCGTCAAAGGGTCACTCAGAGGTATAATTTAAACATGTTGACACAATTAACCCCTGTAGTTTGTAATCTCTCACTTTCTTCCGCGTTTCGCTCCGTACGATCCATGATTTATTCGTTTGAAGGTACGAGCATCATTTAGGGTTACTATACAGTATATTTACCCCTCGTTGACATTTTTAACCCTGAATTTACATACTTTCAAGGTTTGTCAACTTTAGTCCTTTATTTAGTGTTTAATACCACGTGTAAACTCATGACACGTGTCAACACATTATTGGACACAAAATTTCGAGGTGTTACAACAAAGGAAAGATCATACCAGGAATAGAGTGTAACCCTATTCTCAAACTTCAATCCTTTTGCAACTTTTCCAACGAAGATGTCCCTTGTCTGAGACACTTAGTGTACTAGGTCCAAGCTTTATCCTTTGAGCTTTATACAATTGCCTCAGTAGGAATGTCCCCTGTGTATAATGTCCTTGAATACTTAGAAATTTTCTGGAAAATCAGTTCCAATTGTATAGACAATTTTTTGTGTTACAGGGGTAAAACCCAAAGGTATACTGGAGATAAATCCTTAGTATCCTGGGGAAAATCCTAAATTTTCATGCGCTACAGGTGGGAGTGTATAAACTCCAAGACTTAGAAAGGTGAAAACCTTTAAACCTTAGAGAGTATGAAAATACCCTTTCGCGAGAGAGGGTTATCAATCCTCATATACCTTAAGGATCCAGGGCATAGCCAACAGTAACGAAATTGTCAGCCACTTTTACATGAACTGGTCCCGCCACCTTGAACTATCCCTGGATAACTTGCGCTCCAAGCGGGGTGTTTAAACCCAATTCGTGAGAAAAGTGAATACCTTTAAACCTGTGAAGGGATCAGGATCCCTTAAACGTGAGAGAGGGGGTCAATCCTCTAATCTTTCGAAGTATCCTGCGTGTGTATCTTGGAGCTACATGTAACAACTCTCATTAAATTTTAAATAATTAGGATAGTAATTAGCTATTAAGAAAACCCTAATTGAGACACCCAAGTAATTCTGCACTAACCCTAGAATTTCCAGAGCAATCAGAATCAGGATCAGGGGCCCTAAAACTCAGGGGGGGCAAAACCCTAATAACGATTATCTTCATAACTCATTATAAAATTCGAAATTTATAAAACCATCGACACAGCAAGCCTACATGCACGAAGGGCTACTCTATGAAAATAGGGTGGTCACTCGCGTAGCGCGACGGCTAAGGGGGTACCCCTCGCGCTACGCGACGGTGTCAAAATTTCAGTATAAATAGCAGGGGTTGGGACTTGAATTTTGGCACTTGAACGACGAAAATCGGAGTTACGTAGGTCGAGTTATAAGCAAAACAGTCCAACACACACACACAATTATCGAATCGCTGCCGCAAAACAGGGTAATTAGTCGATCGCTATTACGATTCAGTTTCCGGGATCAATATACCCAAAGAATGTCTAAGTGCTGCCCACATTGGGCTATGCTTTATCGTTGTCAATAATTCGATAATGAGCTGAAGCATTGTACTTTGTCGTTGTCGATAATTCGATATACGAGTTGAAGTACTATACTTTATCGTTTGTCATTTTGATAAATGAGCCGAAGTATTGCACTTGGATATTCATTGTCAAAATTGATCTCGGGGAATTATCATAATCGTTGTATTGATCACTAATCCTGTTTTGTGTGCTTTATTGTGAAATTAGGTTAACAGGGATTAAATCTAAATTCTACCAACACTAAATCTGCAATGTGAGTTATTCCTCTTTTGTAAATTCTTTTCTCACAGTTTGTGAGTTATTCTCTTTTTATCAACTGTTTTACAATACTCCAAATTATTTTCAGAATTATAACTTACAGTGATTAAGTTTATGTGAATCACCAAATTACAGCCGGTATGTGGGGTATTGTGCACATTACTTGATAATCGTCACCATTGGGGCAGCCATTGGGTGATATGACCATAATCACAGATACCATTGGACGTATGGGCCAATGGATCGAGTGGTAAAGTACTGTGGGTAGTTGGTTGATATCAGGATACATTGTAAAAGATCTTATCACTGTGAATTATAACAAATGTGTCATTTGCAGAAACTAGAATAATTCACTCAGTATTTCCCCGCTGACAAAATCTTTTTCAAACCTATTTCAGGTGATCTGCTGTAATTCAGGAAAAATGCAGGGGAAGCATTTCAAGCTTAAGATAGTGGCTCGATATAAAATAAAGAAATGTGTCTTATTACTAAAAACTTGTTATTGTAAATTACCCGGGATTTTAACCCGAATTATGAAATAAAAATAATCGGGAAAAGTTTTAACTTAGCCGATCCTGTGAAATAAATTTTCCGCTGCTAAACTCACAATAAACAGATTACCGCAGACTTTCTGTTCCACGGGTCCTGAACGGGTCAAACCGGGTCGGGGACCGTGACAGAAATAAGGTGGTATCAGAGCCACTAAGTTAAGCTAATTAAGTATTTAAACGATACTTAATTTTTCCTGATTACTATATGTGATTATGTGTTTACATGCTTCTAACTGATTATTTGTTAGTTACAGTATGGATAAACAGAAGTTGCAAGATATCCATCTTAAATTAAATAGATCAATTTACAAAGAGGGTAGTTCTTCTAAAACAAAAATTTCAAAGCTCCCTACAATTCCTGAGGAAGGAATATTTGTGCAAAAAGCGAATTACGAAAATCCGCTTTCTCCTAGAAAAAGGAGTATGATTATTAAGAAAAGTAAGGAGCAAATCAAGGAAAGGGAAATTAAAAAGGAAACCCTGGAATTACTTAAGAAATCCCCTTGGGAGGATAAACTTGATGAAAAATGGGCTAATTTATATATGTTAGCTACTGTAGCAGAAAATGCTAGTCCTTAAAAAGTATCTTGAATACAGTACTAGTAATTCTCAGTAAGTAGATAAATAAAATTGAGTATTCCCTGTATTTTGTACAAATAAGTATGCAATAAAACTTCTGTGTTTATTTGGTAAACTTTGTTCCAAAGTTTTAACTTGATATTTTGTGCATTTTGCATATATGCTACACAGCATGAACGAGATCTCTGAAGCTTTTCAGAACCTCAATCTGTACCCAGTAAATATTGAAGTTTCTCATGAATTTACGGGATACGTTGCTGATGTGGATGAACCTGTAGAACTCCCTACTCCACCAGTAACCAAACCAAAAAGAAGGCCAAAGAAAAATTATGTATGGGGAAGTCGTATACGTAAGAGAAGGACAGTTACAAAAACCCCTAAAACTAGTAAACCCTTAGACAAAGGAAAAGCAATTATAATTCAGGAAAACCCTAATTCACCGGAACAGGAAACTGACGTTAATGAGGGTAGGCAAATGGAGGAGCAGTTCGAGCAGTACTCTCAGGAAATAGCAATAGAAATAGGAAAAGATTCTAACCCAACTCAGGTAGAAGTCGGAGAGAGTTCTAATCAAACCAGGAGAGTTACTTTTCAGGATCAAATAGATATTTTACTAGAAAAGTGTGAAACTATGCAACCTATCAACTCAGGTATCTTTACCTATCCTGTTGAAAACCCAATACCGATGAACCTTACACCAACAATCATTGAACCAATAGTCCATGACCAACCTATAGAACCAGAAGAATGGTGGACTAACGATTGGCAATTCCAAAACATTGTCAACAGTCCTTACTCGTTTCTTCCACAATTCGACCCAGAACCCCTACCTAATCCACCGATGAGCAATGAAAACCTGGTTGAACTTCGCCATTTTGGTGAAGAGTTAATGGATGCAGGGAATAGAATTAGGGAAATAGGGGGACAGATTGCCTGGAAATATGACGAGAGGGAATTCCGTTTCTGAGATGACGAATAGGAGGGTGGTGAAATGATCCTTGTATAATAGTAAAAGTAAATAGTGAAACCAGTTGTAACATAACAAATAAAACATTGTAAAATATCGGTGTGTATTGATGCATACTATACTGATATGAAATGCAATCGAGAAATCGATAATTTTGGCTTTATGTGTTATAAGTTGTTTAAATAATTTATTATTAATTGCTAATTGTTCATAAAAACTTATCATCAGATGGCAAATAACGATAACGAACCAGTAAATGAAGTTAATCACTCGGAGCAACAACCAGAAGATCAATATATGACTAAACAAGATATTGAAAATATGGTTGCCCAAGGAATAGCCAACGCAATTCCAATGTTCGTTGCTGCTATGAAAAATCCAAGTAATCCGCAACATATTGTACCTAGCAAACATACTACTGAAGATAATTTCAGTAATAGTATCAACGGGGGCAATGACCATATAAATCATAACAATGAATCTCAGCACACCCAGCGCCCTAAGAAGCGAAAGTCTGCAACGCCTGGTTGCACTTTCAAAGAATTTCTTGCTTGTAAACCCGCTGAATTTGCAGGCAACGAAGGAGCAACTGCAACGCTGCGATGGTTGGAGAAAACCGAAGCAGTAATTGCAATAAGTAAATGTGCTGAGGAAGATCAAGTCATGTATGCCTCAAACCTATTTAAGGAAGGAGCACTAGAATGGTGGAACACGGTGCTACAGGCAAAAGGAAGACGGGTGGCTTATGCTATGACCTGGGAAGAATTTAAGAATCTTGTTGAAAGGAAATTTTGTCCTGAGTATGAGAAGGAACAAATGGCAAATAAATTCCTAAATCATCGAATGACCGGGGTGGATTGTCGTGGTTATACTTCAACATTCTTCGAATATGCGAGAGTGGTACCTAACTTGGCTTCGCCAGAACCGGTACTCATTTCTCGATATATTTGGGGATTAATTAGCGAAATTCGCAATATCGTTAAAGTTGCGAGACCTCGCACTATTGACGATGCAGTCGAATTAGCTAACACCTTAACTGATGAACTAATCCGCACACGAGATGAAGATAGGAAGAAAGAATTGGCTCAGAAAATTATCCAAGGATTTAAGGTGGGTAACAGTAATAATTTCAGGAAGAAAGGAGCGAGACAACCTTCCATTCCGCCATTTTGCAGAAATTGCAGAAGGAAGCATTTTGGAAAATGCAATGCAGTTTGTAACTTCTGCAAATCCATAGGACATAATGAAGAAAACTGTAAGAAGAAAACTGTAACTTGTTTTCAGTGTGGAGAAACGGGACATTACAAAACCGAATGTCCTAAACTGAACAAAGTCACTGATAACAAACCTAAGACGGCTGAAGGAACTACTAAGAAGAATGTTAGAGCATTTCAGCTAACTACTCAAGAAGCAGAACTCATCCCAGATGTGATCGCCGGTACGTTTCTAGTTCACAACGTTTATGCCAAAGTATTGTTTGACTCTGGTGCAAACCAAAGTTTTATCAATACTTCATTCTGTCAAGCTCTTAAGTTACCATTATCTACCGTTAGACAGATTTTGATAGTCGAAACTGCGGATGGGAATTCAGTAGAAATCAATCAGGTTTTGCAGAAAGTAGACATAGAACTTGTAGGTCATAAATTTACTGCAAACCTATTTCCTATGAAATTAGCTGAATTCGATGTGGTTTTAGGAATGGATTGGTTAGTAGCCAACCATGCGCAAATCATTTGTGATAAGAATTCTATAGAAATTCAAACACCTACAGGAGAGATAATTAAGATTTTAGGATATAAACCTCGGAAACCATTGAAGTTCATATCAGTAATGAAAGTTGCTAGTTATGAACGAAACCAAGGAATAGTATATATGATTTCTGTAATCATCTGTACTAAGGACAAGGAACTCAAGGAAATTCCTGTAGTGTCAGAATACCCAGATGTCTTTCCCGAAGAATTACCTGGGTTACCACCAGATAGAGAAGTAGAATTTAGGATTCATCTAATTCCAGGAACTACACCAATAGCCAAAGCACCTTATCGATTAGCTCCTACCGAAATGTTAGAATTGAAAAAGCAATTAGATGAATTACTAAGCAAAGGATTTATACAACCTAGTTCATCCCCTTGGGGTGCACCAGTATTGTTTGTGAAAAAGAAAGATGGATCAATGAGAATGTGTATTGATTATAGAGAATTGAATAAAGTTACAATTAAGAATCGATACCCATTACCTAGGATTGATGATCTTTTCGATCAATTACAAGGAGCTAGGTATTTCTCTAAGATAGATTTAAGATCTGGATACCATCAATTGAAAGTTCAAGAAGAAGACATACCTAAAACTGCTTTCAGAACTAGGTATGGTCATTATGAGTTTACAGTCATGCCCTTCGGATTAACCAATGCCCCAGCTGCATTCATGGACATGATGAACAGAATCTGTAAACCATATTTGGATAAATTTGTGATCGTATTCATCGACGATATACTTATTTACTCCAAAAGTCAAGCCGAGCATTGTCAGCATTTGCATGCACTCTTAACTTTGTTAAGAAAAGAAAAGCTGTATGCTAAATTCTCAAAATGTGAATTTTGGTTACAAGAAGTGCAATTCTTAGGCCATATGGTGAATCACGAAGGTATTCACGTAGATCCTGCTAAGATCGAAGCAATTACCAACTGGAAGGTTCCACAAACTGCAATGGAAATTAGAAGTTTTATAGGTTTAGCCGGTTATTATAGACGGTTTATTAAGGATTTTTCCAAAATAGCTGTACCATTAACTAAGCTAACCTGTAAAGCCACTAAGTTTGAGTGGGGTCCAAAGCAAGAAGAAGCCTTTAGAATCTTAAAGCAGAAATTAACCAATGCACCAATCCTAGCCTTACCAGAAGGAACAGAAGATTTTGAAGTATACTGTGATGCTTCAAAATTAGGATATGGATGTGTGTTGATGCAACGCAAGAAGGTAATTGCGTATGCCTCCAGACAGTTGAAAAAGCACGAAGAAAACTATACGACTCATGATTTAGAACTAGGAGCCATAATTTTTGCCCTTAAGATTTGGAGACATTATCTGTATGGAAGTAAATTTACTGTTTATACAGATCATAAGAGTTTAAGGTATATATTCGGGCAAAAAGAGTTAAACATGAGACAAAGGAGATGGATGGAAGTCCTGAGTGATTACGACTGTGATATTCAATATCACGAAGGAAAGGCCAATATAGTAGCAGATGCCTTAAGTCGTAAGTTCCATGAAAAGCAAAAGCGAGTCCGTGCTCTTAGAATAAATCTACAAGTAGATTTACGCGAACAAGTGAAAGAAATCCAGAAAACGGCAATCAAGGACGATACCGAAGGAATGAAAGGTTACCTAAAAGAATTAAAACAAGGAAATGATGGAATTTGGAAATTTCATCAAAGCAGAATTTGGGTACCTAAACAAGGAGATTTAAGATCAAAAATCTTAGAAGAAGCTCATAAATCTAGGTATACTGTACATCCAGGAAATAATAAGATGTACCAAGATTTAAGGAAACATTTCTGGTGGATAGGAATGAAAAAGGACATAGCTGAATATGTATCTAAGTGTTTAACTTGTTCACAAGTTAAAGCTGAACACCAGAAACCTTCAGGCTTACTGCAACAATTAGAAATGCCTGTATGGAAATGGGAACTTATAACAATGGACTTTGTTACTAAGTTACCCAAAACCAGAAAAGGTAATGATGCTATTTGGGTAATCGTGGACCGATTAACCAAATCAGCTCATTTTCTACCAATCAAGGAAACCTTTAGCATGGAAAGATTAGCCAAGCTATATGTGTATGAAATAGTATCCTTACATGGAGTTCCACTCTCCATTGTATCGGATAGAGATAGTCGTTTCACTTCCCGATTTTGGACAAGTTTCCAAGAATCCATGGGAACTCGACTTAATCTTAGTACTGCATATCATCCACAGACCGACGGACAAAGTGAAAGGACAATCCAAACTCTGGAAGACATGCTCAGAGCATGTGTAATTGACTTTGGAGGTAATTGGGATAACCATTTACCATTAATTGAATTCTCCTATAACAATAGTTATCATTCAAGTATCGAAGCTGCACCATTCGAAGCACTGTACGGACGTAAGTGCAGAACTCCAGTATGTTGGGCAGAAATCGGAGAAAGTCAATTATCAGGTCCAGAAATTGTACAAGAAACTACTGACAAGATAACTCAGATCAAGGAAAGACTAAAAACAGCAAGAGATCGCCAGAAGAGTTATACAGATAATCGTCGCAAACCGCTTGAATTCCAAATAGGAGACAAGGTACTTTTAAAAGTATCTCCTTGGAAAGGTACTGTAAGATTCGGTAAGAAAGGGAAACTGAGTCCCCGATATGTTGGACCATTTCCAGTAATTCAACGAATCGGGCCAGTTGCCTATCGCTTACAGCTACCAGAAGAACTAGCTGGAGTACATGATGTATTTCATGTATCCAATCTCAAGAAATGTTTATCAAATGAATCTCTGGTAGTACCTCTTCAAGACATAGAGGTAAATGAGAAGCTGAAATTCATAGAAAAACCTTTACAAATAGAAGACAGGAAAATCAAGTTTCTCAAACACAAACGACTGGTATTAGTCAAAGTCAAATGGAATTCAAAAAGAGGACCAGAATACACTTGGGAGCTGGAATCAGAAATGAAGCGCAAGTATCCTCATCTATTCCAGTGAATCTCGAGGACGAGATTTTTCCTAAGGTGGGGAGGATGTAACAACTCTCATTAAATTTTAAATAATTAGGATAGTAATTAGCTATTAAGAAAACCCTAATTGAGACACCCAAGTAATTCTGCACTAACCCTAGAATTTCCAGAGCAATCAGAATCAGGATCAGGGGCCCTAAAACTCAGGGGGGGCAAAACCCTAATAACGATTATCTTCATAACTCATTATAAAATTCGAAATTTATAAAACCATCGACACAGCAAGCCTACATGCACGAAGGGCTACTCTATGAAAATAGGGTGGTCACTCGCGTAGCGCGACGGCTAAGGGGGTACCCCTCGCGCTACGCGACGGTGTCAAAATTTCAGTATAAATAGCAGGGGTTGGGACTTGAATTTTGGCACTTGAACGACGAAAATCGGAGTTACGTAGGTCGAGTTATAAGCAAAACAGTCCAACACACACACACAATTATCGAATCGCTGCCGCAAAACAGGGTAATTAGTCGATCGCTATTACGATTCAGTTTCCGGGATCAATATACCCAAAGAATGTCTAAGTGCTGCCCACATTGGGCTATGCTTTATCGTTGTCAATAATTCGATAATGAGCTGAAGCATTGTACTTTGTCATTGTCGATAATTCGATATACGAGTTGAAGTACTATACTTTATCGTTTGTCATTTTGATAAATGAGCCGAAGTATTGCACTTGGATATTCATTGTCAAAATTGATCTCGGGGAATTATCATAATCGTTGTATTGATCACTAATCCTGTTTTGTGTGCTTTATTGTGAAATTAGGTTAACAGGGATTAAATCTAAATTCTACCAACACTAAATCTGCAATGTGAGTTATTCCTCTTTTGTAAATTCTTTTCTCACAGTTTGTGAGTTATTCTCTTTTTATCAACTGTTTTACAATACTCCAAATTATTTTCAGAATTATAACTTACAGTGATTAAGTTTATGTGAATCACCAAATTACAGCCGGTATGTGGGGTATTGTGCACATTACTTGATAATCGTCACCATTGGGGCAGCCATTGGGTGATATGACCATAATCACAGATACCATTGGACGTATGGGCCAATGGATCGAGTGGTAAAGTACTGTGGGTAGTTGGTTGATATCAGGATACATTGTAAAAGATCTTATCACTGTGAATTATAACAAATGTGTCATTTGCAGAAACTAGAATAATTCACTCAGTATTTCCCCGCTGACAAAATCTTTTTCAAACCTATTTCAGGTGATCTGCTGTAATTCAGGAAAAATGCAGGGGAAGCATTTCAAGCTTAAGATAGTGGCTCGATATAAAATAAAGAAATGTGTCTTATTACTAAAAACTTGTTATTGTAAATTACCCGGGATTTTAACCCGAATTATGAAATAAAAATAATCGGGAAAAGTTTTAACTTAGCCGATCCTGTGAAATAAATTTTCCGCTGCTAAACTCACAATAAACAGATTACCGCAGACTTTCTGTTCCACGGGTCCTGAACGGGTCAAACCGGGTCGGGGACCGTGACACTACATCCCGAATCATATTCTGCAAAACAACCTTAAACTAAGGTGGGTGTTAGCTTGGCTAATGCCCCTCCGATGCTTAAGTTAGTATTGAGTTCAAATAAAATAAATTATATTTAAAAGAGACAGAATTCATACCATCTTGAGTTAGAAATTAAGTTCTAAACTCACTTGAAATAGGCTTTGAGATGTATAGCATTCCAGCATATTGGTAGCATATCCCCCTCCATATTCTTAAGTCGGTACGCTCCTTTCCCTGATTCTGACTCAATCTCATAGTGTCCTTCTGTCACACCCTGGCTTTGCGGAAGCGTGGTTAATTTGGTGTGACTTCTTAATACCATAGCTTAATCATAACAAGCTATATGAATTTACAAATCATGCAAAGTCATCCATTGAAAATAAAATTGTCAAACATAAAACATTGTCTGAATGGGTAAACACCCAACAACCGTTACTTGTCTAAACAGTGCCACCACTACCATAGTGCAAACATAAATAAACATGGTTCAGGGGCTATGGCCTGTCCAGGAAAGAGCCATAAGCCTTGAACCCCGGATGACTTTGAGTCTATATGCAGCGGGAAATCCTGCTAAACCGTGCCAGATCCTTAATTCCCTGAAATACATGTAAGTTGAAAAATCAACAATAATGTTGAGCGAGTTCATGCGAAAGTGAGTAAATAAACCTTTATCTTTATCAAAAGCCTGGTATGTAGCAAATAAGGAAATAAAAGAGATCACCAATGGGTTGCAAGTCCACTGATATGTGTGAAGTGCAAGTAGGGATGACTCAAACCTAGCGGATTTATGCGTCGGGCACTAAGTCACCCCGAGGTCCGTTCAGCTGGACCTGGGGCTGGGCTCGCTACACCCAGATAGATCTACCGCTCCTGTCCCTCGGTCCTCAACGAGGATTAATGGCCTCAAGTTTCTGCCTACCCACTCACATGATCTAAGAATAACCCTCCTTATGCTAACCATACCATGTATAACATATCCATAATCATTGTAACATGTATTTCACCCCCGCAGTTTATAAAACTGAAAACAGTTAAGAGAAAAAGGGGGAACATGAACTCACAGTGAACGCGTCACAAAATCAAGCAATCCAATATCCAAGTGCTGTGCAACGACCTACATGTGCTAATTTTTATTAGACGGATGGCCGTGCTTTAGCTTCATAGTTTACATTTTTGGGAAACAGTTAGACAACCGTTCTGTGTATATATTTGTTAACGCATTCTCCTTCCCAAGGATGGGGGATTTAATACATGTATACTTACATCATTTTATTAAGTCCCACTTAATATATTTTATTTCTTATTCCAAAATATATTTATTTTTCTCAAAAATAATATATTTCCTTTACATAACACTTTCCAAAATAATATATTGACAACACACGCGCTTATGAATATTTCCAAATAAAGCGTAAGTTATGTTTTGGCGATTAAGTGGTAATGATAATTACCGTTGCAACTTATATTCTTGACGTATAAGCGTTTGTATTATTTCGGGCTTGACAAGGTTAGTAAATATTATTTTTACTCTAAAAATAATATTTATACATTTTCACCAAATAATCATAAACAGTGGTGACAAAATATATTTACCGAATATATATATTTATCACGCTTATTCTTGTGAAAATCCCACCTCCGATTATTTATAAATAAAGTTGTGGCGAAATATATTTTGAAAACATGTCAAGTAGTCTAACACTTGTAAATAATTCTAAGTGTTAGATTTTTAGAAAATTTCGCCAGAGTTTCCCCTGTAACTGGAGGTGGCCACGCTTTCAAGCGTATCATTTTCTTTTACAAAATCATCTCAACAATTTATCAAATCAACCGAATCAATTTTCAACACATTAAACAAATTTCAACACTTTAACTAGAAGACTAGTTAGTAAAATTGCATTATTACATGAACTTGTAGTTTTTTTCTAAACTATTGTGTAGATCTCGTTATATTTAGTGGATCTATATATAAAATACTCTAGTCTTGCAAAAACCCCGTTTTTAGAAACAATCACTCTTCACAACTTCCCGACAACTTTTGTAAGAACTTGTTATTTTGTCGGATCTTTTATTTTACAAGTGTTTCTACACTTGTAGTTTATAGAAATCATATTTGTTCATACTTTTATAAAAACATGATTTTCTCGACACCCGGTCCTACGAATATACCACTTGTACATCCGTAGATCGGCTTGTTTTAAATACTATTTTTCATGTTAAAACACTTTTATACAAGTTCATGTTTCCCGTATGGTGGAGTTTCACCTCTTAACCCTTGAACCGCTGGCAACTAGTGTATGTCAAGATTCGGGATCTTAACAAAGTCGGGTTAAACGATGATAAGAGCCACCATATCATAGATCGGGCCATATTAATCAACATATTCAAATACTACAACATTTACACGCGTTATGTGCTTTTATCCAACGATATACGCTTTTTAGTAGACTTTAAAGTTTCATTAAGCGGGTTACCGACATTCAACCGACAATAATCCTTTTAACCACTTTAGACATGACTAAAAACGAGTTTTAAACATTATACCTCTAGCTCGGGGCTAGGGAAGATTCTAGTCGAAAACTGCGTGGATAAAAGCTAACGGTAGAGGTCCTTCAACTTCCGTTTGTTCCGAGCTTCGTTGTATGCGATCACCGACACTTGTACAAGCTTGGAATGGCAAGACTTGAACCGAAAAATGGATGGATGGGGGGTGCTATGTTCGGCCGTGAGGGGGGAGCAAGGGAGAGAGAGAGATTTTTTTGTGTGTGTGTTATGTGTGAGAGAGAGTGGAGGGTATTTATAGAGAAATGTCGTCTCGATCTTCGCGAAATCTAATTAAATACAATAAAGGACGTACTCCCGTGTCACATCACCTTGGCCGATTCCATTAGGATGTAATGGCATCCGGTTCGTTTTCAATCGTTCAGTTACGGTTCAGTTATGTTAAGTGGGTTAACTTTATGTGTTAACTCCGTTAGTTGTTTAATGCGTTATAATGCGGGTGTTAGGGTAATCAGGGACCCTAACTGGCTCAGAAAAATACTAATAATATTTTTGACAATATTTTTATGTTCCGGGTGTAGTCCGGTTGTTAGGTTGGGTAGTAATCCGTTAAAGTGCTTAAGTAATCCTTTAAGCGTCATAAATAATATTTTTAGCGACACAATTTATTCTGCAAAGTGTCAGGAATATTTTCTCATGTTTTGGCACTTTATTAATTAGTTAGAAGCTAGTATGTTGATAAAAGTGCTGTGTTTCGTGCTTAAAGTATGTTTTAGGCACATCCAAATCTCTATATCTTATTCCTAGAGACGTAATCATACAACCCTTGTATCCTTACACACACTATGGGTGTAATAAAATAATTCTGGCTCATTCAGGCCTTTAGAGGCAGTGTTTGCCTGATGCTGGCTATATCAGCATGTTCACTGTGTATCCGTTTAGTGCTACTGTGCTTTTTGTGCATCAAGTTTGTCACTAGGGTTCAGCATGCAAATAATGTAGTGACGGAAATCAAAGTATGATGCAGATATGTACAATTATCAGAAATCAAGTAGCAGTTTATCAGCAAACTCAGTAAAGCACAGTGATTAGGCAACAATTAATAATTAATTAGGTCGTACGGATACCTGGTTTTGAGAGGGTTGTCACATTCTCCCCCCGTTAAATAAATTTCGTCCCGAAATTTAAGTTACAAGCAGAACTTAGGAAAATAAGTGGGGGTATTTCTCTTTCATCCGGTCCTCACGCTCCCAGGTGTATTCAGGACCATGTCTGGCATTCCAGCGAACCTTGACGAGTTTGACACTGCTCCGGCGGGTCCTGTTAACTTTCCAATCTGTGACCTCGACAGGTGCTTCTACGAAGTGGAGCGTGTCGTCAACATGAATCTCGTCGATAGGAATGGTAACGTCAATTTGAGTTGGACTTTTCTTTAAATTGGATACATGAAATGTATCGTGAACACCATTTAGTTCAGCAGGTAGGTCCAACTTGTATGCTACGGTTCCAATTCTTTCTAGAATTCTGAAAGGACCAACGTAGCGTGGATTTAACTTCCCACGCTTCCCAAAGCGTGTCACCCCTTTCCAGGGTGCTACCTTTAATAACACCACCTCTCCAACTTGAAAATCCACATGCTCTTAACATGTCTTCCAACGTCTGAATCGTCCGCTCACTTTGGCCGTCGGTCTGCGGGTGAAACGCGGTGCTCATATTCAGCTTTGAACCAAAAGCTTCCTGGAAGGATTGCCATATCCTCGATACGAACCTTCCATCTCTATCGGATATAATCGAGGGAGGTACTCCATGGCGAGTGACAATTTCTCTCATGTAAATCTCAGCCAGTTTGCTTGTATGATCTTTTTCGCGGATAGGCAAGAAGTGTGCTGACTTCGTCAAGCGATCCACTATCACCCAGATAGTGTCATGGCCCTTAGGCGTTCTTGGTAATTTCGTAATGAAATCCATGGATATTTCTTCCCACTTCCATTGGGGAATTTTTTTTTTTTTGGTTGCTGCAGAAGTCCCGAAGGCTTCTGGTATTCTGCCTTAACCTTAGCGCCAGTCAAACATTGGCTCACGTAGATAGCAACATCGCCTTTCATCCTAGGCCACCAATAATAATCCTTAAGATCTTGGTACATCTTATCCGCTCCCGGGTGGATAGAGTACCGTGATTTGTGAGCTTCATCAAAAATAACCTCTCTTAAATCACCAAACAAAGGAACCCAAATCCTTTTCTCAAAACATAACGTTCCTTCCTTGTTTGGAACCAATATCTTCTCCATCCCACGGAGATATTCTTTCTCAAGGTTCTCCTCCTTGAGAGCTTCTTTTTGCGCTGCTCGAATGCGCGAGGAAAGATCGGTTTGGATAATCATTTCCATAGCCCTAACCCTTATGGGCTTGATTCTCTCCTTGCGACTTAGGGCATCGGCGACCACATTCGCCTTCCCCGGATGATACTTGATCTCGCAGTCGTAATCGTTCAGCAACTCAACCCATCGCCTTTGCCTCATATTCAACTCCTTCTGGTTGAATATATGCTGGAGGCTTTTGTGATCTGTAAAGATCGTACACTTCGTACCGTAAAGGTAGTGTCTCCAAATCTTCAAAGCAAAAACCACTGCGCCTAGCTCCAAATCATGCGTGGTATAGTTCTTTTCGTGCACCTTCAGTTGGCGTGATGCGTAGGCGATAACCTTTTGACGTTGCATCAACACACAACCCAATCCTTGACGCGAAGCGTCGCAGTATACCACAAAATCGTTGGTACCTTCCGGTAGAGCTAAGATTGGCGCGTTACAAAGCTTATCCTTTAACAACTGAAATGCTTCATCCTGTTTGATTCCCCAATCAAACTTTTTATCCTTTTGCGTGAGGAGCGTCAATGGCTGAGCGATCTTTGAAAAATCCTCAATAAATCTTCGATAATAGCCAGCCAAACCCAAGAATTGCCGAATCTTGGTTGGCGTTTTTGGCGTTTCCCAATTCTTGATCGCTTCGATCTTGTGAATTCCATCTCTATTCACCGCGTGCCCAAGAAATTGCACCTCACGTAGCCAAAATTCACACTTAGAGAACTTGGCATATAACTGCTCCTTTTTCAGCAACTCTAAAATAGCTCTAAGATGTTGCTCGTGCTCAGCCTTTGTCTTTGAGTAAATCAGAATATCATCGATGAATACGATCACAAACTTATCCAGGTACGGCTTACAAACTCGGTTCATCAAATCCATGAACACTGCAGGTGCGTTTGTCAACCCAAACGGCATAACCAGAAACTCGTAGTGCCCATAACGAGTTCTGAAGGCTGTCTTCGGGATACTCTCCTCTTGTATCCGTAGCTGATGGTATCCAGATCAAAGATCGATCTTGGAGTAAAAACTTGAACCTTGAAGTTGGTCGAGCAGATCATCAATTCTTGGCAAAGGATACCTATTCTTGATCGTCAGCTTGTTCAACTCCCTGTGGTTAATACACATACAGAAACTACCGTCCTTCTTCTTTACGAACAAAACTGGAGCTCCCCAAGGCGAGAAGCTTGGTCGGATAAAACCCTTGTCTAACAACTCTTGAAGTTGTGTCGACAGATCTTGCATCTCAGACGGAGCAAGTTTATAGGGTGCCTTAGCCACAGGCGCAGCGCCTGGGACTAGGTTGATGCGAAACTCCACTTTCCTCTGAGGCGGCAAGCCAGGCAAGTCTTCTGGAAAGACTTCTGGGTATTCCCTCACGACAGGGATGTCTTCGATCTTCGGCTCAGCAACCTTTTTATCCACGGTGTGTGCCAGAAAAGCAACACATCCTTTCTGCAAACACTTTCTTGCTTTCAGGCAGCTAATCATTCTTAACGGCGTCTCACGCTTCTCTCCATGAACAACAGTGGTCTCACCATCCTCGGTCGGAATGCGAACGGCCTTCTCATGGCAAACTATCTCGGCCTTGTTACATGATAACCAATCCATCCCTACTACCACGTCGAAGCTTCCCAGCTGGGCTGGTGGTAGATCTAGAGCGAACTCGCGCTTTCCCAACTCGATTATGCAACCTCGAATCACCTCATTAGCGTCTACTAACTCTCCATTTGCTAATTTGATCGAGTACGGAACATTTAATTTACTAGCGGTTAAACCAAGCATATTCTTAAATTCTAATGATACAAAGCTATATTCGGCGCTAGTATCAAACAAACTAGATGCCAAAGTTTCGGTTGCTAAAGAACGTACCAGTAATCACGCCTGGATCCTGGCATGCTTCACAAACTCCGATGCTGGGTGTTCTTTCACGGTCTTGTTTCAACTTTGGGCATTCTCTCTTAAGATGTCCATTGTCCCCACAATGGAAGCATCCTAACACTCGGCCATTTCCTTTCCTGCTTCCACCTTGGGCGTTGTTACGGTTTTCTCCTTGTCTGGGACTCTTCATCCCACAACCATCCTTGTTGTGCCCTTTTCTCCCGCACCTAGGCTTCCAACATCCACATTCATGGTGATACTTGCACCCAGCACATCTTGATTTAGTTTCTAAGGAAATCTTATCATTGGCCTGTCTGTTGTTAGGGCAATCTTTCTTGAAATGCCCTTTGTCTCCGCAGTCAAAACAACCTCGAATAGATCTTTGATCCTCATTATTCGTTCGGGTATCTTCGGTAAGCTTCCTTTTGTTCTTTCCAGACGACTCTACCTGAGTCTCTCTGTCAGGGTTTGCAAGTTTTTCTAGTCTAGTGGCTTCTGTAACGAGTGCCAAGCCCATCTTACTTGCAGCTACAGTTGTTGGTGGCGTAGATGCTGTCATTAAGCTCAGGACTTGAGGTGCCAAATCCCAAATAAAATGTCCTAATTTCCTCAATTCTGGTTCCACCAAGTACGGAACTACTCGTGCCAAATCATGAAGTCTTTGCATGTATTCCAACATTTTCGGACCTTCCATTATCAGACTCTTGAATTCTCCTTCCATCCATTGTGTTTCTGTTTGGGTGCAATACTTCTTACGCATTATTCCTTTCAACTCATCCCAAGTTAACGCGTATGCTGTAGTTAGGCCCATTATTCGAACCTGAAGATTCCACCATAATCGAGCTCCATCTTGAAACAACTCAGTAACGTATGGGACTTGTTGTTCTGGCGTACAACCACTCATTCGAAAGATGGATTCCATACTTTCAATCCATTTCACAAAAGCTATGGCACCCCCAGTGCCGTCGAACTTCGGAGGCTTGTAGTTGAGGAAGTGCCAGTAGGAACAACCGTCATTCTCTAAGGTGCCTTTGCTAGGTTCGGAACGTAGAGCCTCATGCTGTGATATAGCTGCAGCAATTATCTCTTGAAGTTCCGCCTCTGAGGTGGGCATGCGCATTTCGCGTCTTGGCGGCATCTTCTAAAAGATGTTTCGCATAGGTTAGGTCGCAGCAGATAAAATGTACGTATGTATTCAACAATAATCAGCACATAACATCTCATGTTATCAATAAATCAGTCACATAACATCTCATGTCATAGATCATAAACCATAGATCAGAGATCACAAATGATGAGAATGCTGCGATTGCATTACCACAAATCGAGACCACAATTGTAAAGCTTACACGTACATAACTGTGTCATACAACAATAATGACTTAGTAGGGGACGACCCTAGGCAAGTCGTGCGATTGCTGGCCATTTTAAGAAATCTCTGGTCTGTCCATTTTCAAATTCCAGAACTTCACCTTAAGCTTCTGGGTTCCAGTCCTAGAACAACATTTCTTCTCAATCATTCCCTTGAGCTCGTCCCAACTTAGTGCATAAGCATCTGTGCTAAGGGCCTGAACCTGAGGGTCCTACCTTGAGAGTGTGCCATCCAGAAATGACTCCGAGGTAAGGGTGACACTCTGTTGGGGCGAACCGTTAGTCATTCTTAGAATGGAGTCAATCTTTTCAGACCAACGAACAAAAGCAATGGCGCCTCCTGTTCCGTCGCAGTTCAAGGCCTGCAGTTCAGGAGTTGCTCATAGGTGCAGATAATTGGAAGGTTACTTCCACTAGTGCCATTGCTGTGCTAAAAGCGGAGGGCTTTATGTCATGCAATTGCCTGGGAGATGCGTTTTGCAGCTCGGCTTCTATCCTTTGCAACGTACTGGTGTTTGTGTCACGCCTGGGTGGCATCCTCTTTTGCCGAAGAGGTATGAAGCAGGTTAGACAACATTTCATTTGTCTATGAGATACATAGCACCATAAGCCATCATGTAGTCACCCAATTTCACACGAAGATATATTCAATGTGTAGGTGAGGAAATAAATTCTGAGCCTTCACACAGGCTCGCCAATGGCTTGTTGCTTGAAGTAGAATGAATTCGAGGCTTCATCGTCTTGGTCATTCGTGTTCGAGTTATTTCCTGCTATATTGGTTTTCATTAGCTTGACCCGCAGAGTCAACCAGGATTTCTGTGCACTACAAGTCATTATTACGTGGGCCCCCGTAATAATAAATTGTCTTGCACAGTTACCCCAAATTTTCTCTCGTCCAAGCAGATGATCAATCAAGGAGCAACAGCGGGTGCATTGGCATGAACAGGGTCATGCTCCAATGCGGTGTTAGGAGCAACGCCTGGCTCAGGGGCCACGGCTGGCTCCGGATCAACAAACTCTATCTCAAAATCAGCTGGATCAACCATCACGGAGTAGGCTAATGTCAGGAACTCAAATGAGTCTGGGACAGGGAAATGGGCATAAGTCTCCCCTGCAGGAGCGTCCGCAAGCAGTAGGTTGATACCAGCAGCAATAGGGCCTCGCCCTCGAATGGGTCCTCCACTAGTAGATCGCTATCGTCATCAGAGGCCACGTCGGGGGGCATATCAACTACAGGATAAGCGGCAAGGGGTACAGGAACAGGGATCACCACGAGTGGCAAATTCCCAACAAGATGGTCATCAGTAGGTTCTGCTATGACTTTAGGCAGTGCAAAAGGGCTGAAAGTCGTCATTGTTTGTGCCGGTAGTATCGGAAATGTACACCTCGTGCTCCGATGAAGCTATGTCGTCTGATACTATGATCATGGGATTCGTAGCGTCCATCTTTCTAGTACATGATGAAAGCATGACAAACACACATACGTATAATAATCAATCATATATTCATAAAAACATGTAAGTCAACAATAAACAATCAAATAATCCTCCTAGTCCCACTAGCCTCCCAGTCTCCTAGACTGCTCTATCATCCACCTCGACCTCTTAGATCGAGCCTCGGCCTCCAAGACCGAGCCTAAAACAACAAACATCTACCTCGATCTCTAAGATCGAGCCTCGGCCTCCAAGACCGAGCCTCAGCCTCCAAGACTGAGCCTAACATAAATAACATCTACCTCGATCTCTAAGATCGAGCCTCGGCCTCCAAGACCGAGCCTCAGTCTTCAGGACTGAGCCTAATAATGAATAAATGAAATGTGCTCAACATTTGTTTGTAAAAACGTTTTGGATCTGGACTTAAGTGGTATGCAGAAAATGTTTTTCGTGAGAGCCCTAGTGATCATAGTCTAGACTCGAGAAGGAATCCTAGTTCGCTATGATCAGAGCTCTGATACCAAGCTGTCACACCCTGGCTTTGCGGAAGCGTGGTTAATTTGGTGTGACTTCTTAATACCATAGCTTAATCATAACAAGCTATATAAATTTACAAATCATGCAAAGTCATCCATTGAAAATAAAATTGTCAAACATAAAACATTGTCTGAATGGGTAAACACCCAACAACCGTTACTTGTCTAAACAGTGCCACCACTACCATAGTGCAAACATAAATAAACATGGTTCAGGGGCTATGGCCTGTCCAGGAAAGAGCCATAAGCCTTGAACCCCGGATGACTTTGAGTCTATATGCAGCGGGAATCCTGCTAAACCGTGCCAGATCCTTAATTCCCTGAAATACATGTAAGTTGAAAAATCAACAATAATGTTGAGCGAGTTCATGCGAAAGTGAGTAAATAAACCTTTATCTTTATCAAAAGCCTGGTATGTAGCAAATAAGGAAATAAAAGAGATCACCAATGGGTTGCAAGTCCACTGATATGTGTGAAGTGCAAGTAGGGATGACTCAAACCTAGCGGATTTATGCGTCGGGCACTAAGTCACCCCGAGGTCCGTTCAGCTGGACCTGGGCTGGGCTCGCTACACCCAGATAGATCTACCGCTCCTGTCCCTCGGTCCTCAACGAGGATAATGGCCTCAAGTTTCTGCCTACCCACTCACATGATCTAAGAATAACCCTCCTTATGCTAACCATACATGATAAACATATCCATAATCATTGTAACATGTATTTCACCCCGCAGTTTATAAAACTGAAAACAGTTAAGAGAAAAAGGGGGAACATGAACTCACAGTGAACGCGTCACAAATCAAGCAATCCAATATCCAAGTGCTGGCAACGACCTACATGTGCTAATTTTTATTAGACGGATGGCCGTGCTTTAGCTTATAGTTTACATTTTTGGGGAAACAGTTAGACAACCGTTCTGTGTATATATTTGTTAACGCATTCTCCTTCCCAGGATGGGGGATTTAATACATGTATACTTACATCATTTTATTAAGTCCCACTTAATATATTTTATTTCTTATCCAAATATATTTATTTTTCTCAAAAATAATATATTTCCTTTACATAACACTTTCCAAAATAATATATTGACAACACACGCGCTTATGAATAT